>NC_091169.1:1438207-1613880 GCF_040958095.1 Procambarus clarkii
GTTCGATGATTTTTAGTACGAAACAAAATGCAAGAAAACTTGCTTAAAATGCAATATTATGCGAAAATCTGAGATATGAAGGCCAAATCACATATCGTGATACTACATGAAATAGTATCGAAATATAGGTAAAAATGAATATATTTACGTAATATCAAACATGAAAAACGTGAAAAAATTATTATACCATATGAAGTATTTAAGGTTATTTTCTGATCAATTATGTGTTTGCATAATTTGTATCGTATATTTAATTAATTAATAACAATAAACTAAAAATTCACAAAAACGTGGAAAAATGGCCTAATTCGATGTTTTGTTTAAATCACAAAAAGGAAAAGGGGATGATAAAGGTCAAATTATTGCTAAATTCGATGATTTTTAGTACAAAACAAGATGCAAGAAAACATGCTTAAAAATGCAAAATTTGCGAAATTCTGAGATTTGAAGGCCAAATCACATATCGTGAGAAAACATAAAGTAGTATCGAAATATTGGTAAAAACGAATATATATACGTAAAATCACATTACGTGAATAACGTGATAAAAGTCATTATATTACCATATTTGAGGATTTTAACTTCAAATCATAGAGCGAGGTTTCGTATTATTTAGATCCAAGAAAAGACATATGACAATGTTGTTTCGAATACAAATGATAAAAATCAATGTGTTTTCATTAGAATTAACTAAAATATTCCTGATTTTCCGTTTATATTACCGATGGAAGATGTACACGTAAAACCGCTCTAATCCGGCTGAAACGTCGATATTTGCAATAAAAACAGAACTTCACCCCTTTCCAATATCTTACTCAGTATTTTAACGAGAAACAAGTAGTTGATTGAAAATGAAGTGTTTAAGGTTAATTTCTAATCAATTATGTGTTTGCATCATTTTTATCGTATATTTAATGAATTAATAGCAATAAACTGAAAATTCACAAAAACGTGGAAAAACAACAAAATATTGCCTAATTCGATGATATTTTGTTTATATCACATAAAGGAAAAGGGAATAAAATAAACGTCAAAATAGTGCTGAATTCGATGATTTTTAGTACGAAACAAAATGCAAGAAAACTTGCTTAAAATGCAATATTATGCGAAAATCTGAGATTTGAAGGCCAAATCACATATCGTTATACTACATGAAATAGTATCGAAATATTGGTAAAAATGAATATATTTACGTAATATCAAACTACATGAAAAACGTGAAAAAAGTCATTATTATACCAAATTTGAGGATTTTAACTTCGAATCATAAAGCGACGTTTCGTATTTTTTAGACCCTAGAAAAGACATAGAGATGTTGCTTCCAATACAAATGATACAAATCAATGTGTTTTCATTAAAATTAACTAAAATGTTCCTGATTTTCCGTTTATTTTACCGATGGAAGATGTACACGTAAAACCGTTCTAATCCGGCTGAAACGTCGATATATGCAATAAAAACAGAACTTTTCCCCTCTTCAATATCTTACTCAGTACTTTAAGGAGAAACAAATAGATGATTGAAAAAGAAGTATTTAAGGTTATTTTTTGATCAATTATGTGTTTGCATAATTTTTATCGTATATTTAATGAATTAATAACAATAAACTGAAAATTCACAAAAACGTGGAAAAACGGCAAAATATTGCTAATTAGATGATATTTTGTTTAAATCACATAAAGGAAAAGGGGGATGATAAAGGTCAAAATATTGCTAAATTCGATGATTTTTAGTACAAAACAAAATGCAAGAAAACTTGCTTAAAAATGCAAAATTTGCGAAATTCTGAGATATGAAGGCCAAATCACACATCGTGAGAAAACATGAAGTAGTATCATATATTGGTAAAAACGAATATATATACGTAAAATCACACTACATGAATAACGTGAAAAAAGTCATTATATTACCATATTTGAGGATTTTAACTTCAAATCATAGAGCGAGGTTTCGTATTATTTAGATACAAGAAAAGACATATGACAATGTTGTTTCGAATACAAATGATAAAAATCAATGTGATTTCATTAGAATTAACTAAAATGTTCCTGATTTTCCGTTTATATTACCGATGGAAGATGTACACGTAAAACCGCTCTAATCCGGCTGAAACGTCGATATTTGCAATAAAAACATAACTTCTCCCCTTTCCAATGTATTGAAAATGAAGTGTTTAAGGTTAATTTCTAAACAATTATGTGTTTGCATCATTTTTATCGTATATTTAATGAATTAATAGCAATAAACTGAAAATTCACAAAAACGTGGAAAAACAGCAAAATATTGCCTAATTCGATGATATTTTGATTATATCACATAAAGGAAAAGGGGATGATAAACGTCAAAATATTGCTGAATTCGATGATTTTTAGTACGAAACAAAATGCAAGAAAACTTGCTTAAAATGCAATATTATGCGAAAATCTGAGATTTGAAGGCGAAATTACATGGTGATACTACATGAAATAGTATCGAAATATTGGTAAAAATGAATATATTTACGTAATATCAAACTACATGAAAAACCTGAAAAAAGTCATTATTATACCAAATTTGAGGATTTTAACTTCGAATCATAAAGCGACGTTTCGTATTTTTTTGACCTTAAAAAGACGTATAAAGATGTTGCTTCCAATACAAATGATAAAAATCAATGTGTTTTATTAAAATTAACTAAAATGTTCCTGTTTTTCGGTTTATATTACCGAAGGAAGATGTACACGTAAAACCGTTCTAATCCGGCTGAAACGTCGATATAAGCAATAAAAACAGAACTTCTCCCCTTTTCAATATCTTACTCAGTATTTTAACGAGAAACAAATTGGTGATTGAAAATGAAGTGTTTAAGGTTAATTTCTAATCAATTATGTGTTTGCATCATTTTTATCGTATATTTAATGAATTAATAGCAATAAACTGAAAATTCACAAAAACGTGGAAAAACAGCAAAATATTGCCTAATTCGATAATATTTTGTTTATATCACATAAATGAAAAGGGGATGATAAACGTCAAAATATTGCTGAATTCGATGATTTTTATTACGAAACAAAATGCAAGAAAACTTGCTTAAAATGCAATATTATGCGAAAATCTGAGATTTGAAGGCCAAATCACATATCGTGATACTACATGAAATAGTATCGAAATATTGGGAAAAACGAATATATTTACGTAATATCAAACTACATGAAAAACGTGAAAAAAGTCATTATTATACTAAATTTGACGATTTTAACTTCGAATCATAAAGCGTCGTTTCGTATTTTTTAGACCCTAGAAAAGACGTATAAAGATGTTGCTTCCAATACAAATGATATAAATCAATGTGTTTTCATTAAAATTAACTAAAATGTTCCTGATTTTCGGTGTATATTACCGATGGAAGATGTACACGTAAAACCGTTCTAATCCGGCTGAAACGTCGATATATGCATTAAAAACAGAACTTCTCCCTTTTCAATATCTTACTCAGTATTTTAACGAGAAACAAATTGGTGATTAAAAATGAAGTATTTAAGGTTATTTTCTAATCAATTATGTGTTTGCATAATTTTTATCGTATATTTAATGAATTATTAACAATAATCTGAAAATTCAAAAAACGTGGAAAAACGGCAAAATATTGCCTAATTCGATGATATTTTGTTTAAATCACATAAAGGAAAAGGGGATGATAAAGGTCAAAATATTGCTAAATTCGATGATTTTTAGTACAAAACAAAATGCAAGAAAACTTGCTTAAAATGCAAAATTTGCCAAATTCTGAGATATGAAGGCCAAATCACATATCGTGAGAAAACATGAAGTAGTATCGAAATATTGGTAAAAACTAATATATATACGTAAAATCGCACTACATAAATAACGTGAAAAAAGTCACTATATTACCATATTTGAGGATTTTAACTTCAAATCATAGAGCGAGGTTTCGTATTATTTAGATCCTAGAAAAGACATATGACAATGTTGTTTCAAATACAAATGATAAAAATCAATGTGTTTTCATTAGAATTATTTAAAATGTTCCTGATTTTCCGTTTATATTACCGATGGAAGATGTACACGTGAAACCGCTCTAATCCGGCTGAAACGTCGATATATGTAATAAAAACAGAACTTCTCCCCTTTCCAATATCTTACTCAATATTTTAACGAGAAACAAATAGTTGATTGAAAATGAAGTGTTTAAGGTTAATTTCTAATCAATTATGTGTTTGCATCATTTTAATCGTATATTTAATGAATTAATAGTAATAAACAGAAAATTCACAAAAACGTGGAAAAACAGCAAAATATTGCCTAATTCGATAATATTTTGTTTATATCACATAAAGGAAAAGAGGATGATAAACGTCAATATATTGCTGAATTCGATGATTTTTAGTACGAAACAAAATGCAAGAAAACTTGCTTAAAATGCAATATTTTGCGAAAATCTGTGATTTGAAAGCCAAATCACATATCGTGATACTACATGAAATAGTATCTAAATATTGGTATAAATGAATATATTTACGTAATATCAAACTACATGAAAAACGTGAAAAAATTCATTATTAAAACAAATTTGAGGATTTTAACTTCGAATCATAAAGCGACGTTTCTTATTTTTTAGACCCTACAAAAGACGTATAAAGATGTTGCTTCCAATACAAATGATAAAAATCAATGTGTTTTCATTAAAATTAACTAAAATGTTCCTGATTTTCGGTTTATATTACCGATGGAAGATGTACATGTAAAACCGTTCTACTCCGGCTGAAACGTCGTTATATGCAATACAAACAGAACTTCTCCCCTTTTCAATATCTTACTCTGAATTTTAACGAGAAACAAATAGATGATTGAAAATGAAGTATTTAAGGTTATTTTCTGAACAATTATGTGTTTGCATAATTTTTATCGTATATTTAATGAATTAATAACAATAAACAGAAAATTCACAAAAACGTGGAAAAACGGCCTAATTCGATGATGTTTTGTTTAAATCACATAAAGGAAAAGGGGATGATAACGGTCAAAATATTGCTAATCCGATGATTTTCAGTACAAAACAAAATGCAAGAAAACTTGCTTAAAAATGCAAAATTTACGAAATTCTGAGATTTGAAGGCCAAATAATATCGTGAGAAAACATGAAGTAGTATCGAAATATTGGTAAAGACGAATATATATATATACGTAAAATCACACTACATGAATAACGTGAAAAAAGTTACTATACTACCATATTTGAGGATTTTAACTTCAAATCATAGAGCGAGGTTTCGTATTGTTTAGATCCAAGAAAAGACATGACAATGTTGTTTCAAATACAAATGATGAAATCAATGTGTTTTCATTAGAATTAACTAAAATGTTCCTGATTTTCCGTTTATATTACCGATGGAAGATGTACACGTAAAACCGCTCTAATCCGGCTGAAACGTCGATATATGCAATAAAAACAGAACTTTTCCCCTTTTCAATATCTTACTCAGTATTTTAACGAGAAACAAATAGATGATTGCAAATGAAGTATTTAAGGTTAATTTCTAATCAATTATGTGTTTGCATCATTTTTATCGTATTTTTAATGAATTAATAACAGTAAACTGAAAATTCACAAAAACGTGGAAAAACAGCAAAATATTGCCTAATTCGATGATATTTTGTTTATATCACATAAAGGAAAAGGGGATGATAAATGCAAGAAAACTTGCTTAAGGTGGCATATTCATTTAAATTCATGTAAATTAAAAGTGGTTCAATTTGCTTATAAATTTATGTATGAAATGGATATAGAAAGGGCTGCAACTGGTCCAAGTTTCGCCCTCACACCCATAACAGAGAAGGAGAAAAAAAATACTCAACATATCATGCAACGAATGTTCTACATTCTCAAATAATCTCAGGGAACACATGTGTCAACTAAAATGTCTACTATGTGCTGTAGAAGCACAAACTCTTGTAATAATTGTAATATGTATGTGCAATATATATATATATATATATATATATATATATATATATATATTATATATATATATATATATATATATATATATATATATATATATATATATATGTAATTTTTTTTTTTTTTTTTTTTTGTTGACAATTTTTTTTTCGTTTGTTATCAAGGGATTTGCCTGATCTTGCACACCTTGCTCAATGGATGCCTATCTGCAAGTGTTCCAATTATGAACGAAATCTGTCGAAGTCAAGCTCAGCTACAGGTGGCCGAACTTGGATCTTTATTTTACTCTGGAAAGAAATTTACAACTTCAAAGTACTTCAGAGCTTTTATTTATTAATCAATTAACATGCAAATTACACCTTATATGTAGAGTTTGTGCTTCTACAGCTAGCATTTAGTAGACATTTTAGTCCAATGTCCATTTGTTGGTTTTATAATAATTTATAAACATCATATATTGCATATTTTTGGAAGGGTAACTTTGAATAATTATATTATTGCACTAAACACTTTTTTGATAAAACTGATCACTACAATCCTTTATTATCTGCTAAATTTATTATCCGAGTGTTACAGAAAGGATTTTAGTTGACACATGTGTTCCCTGAAACTATTTGAAAATGTTGAAAATTCGTTGCATAATACGTTGTCTATTTTCTTTCTCCTTTTCTGTTTAGGATGTGATAGTGAAACTTGGACCAGTTGCAGCCCTTTCTATACCCATTTCATACATACATATATAAGCAAATTGAACCACTTTTAATTTACATGAATTTAAATGAATATGCCCTCGTAAAATGCAATATTATGCGATAATCTGAGATATGAAGGCCAAATCACATATCGTGATACTACATGAAATAGTATCGCAATATTGGTAAAATTGAATATATTTACGTAATATCAAACTACATGAAAAACGTGAAAAAGTCACTATTATACCAAATTTGAGGATTTTAACTTCGAATCATAAAGGGACGTTTCGTATTTTTTAGACCCTAGAAACGACGTATAAAGATGTTGCCTCCAATACAAATGATAAAAATCAATGTGTTTTCATTAAAAATAACTAAAATGTTCCTGATTTTCGGTTTATATTACCGATGGAAGATGTACACGTAAAACCGTTCTAATCCGGCTGAAACGTCGATATATGCAATAAAAACAGAACGTCTCCTCTTTTCAATATCTTACTCAGTTCTTTAACGAGAAACAAATAAATGATTGAAAATGAAGTATTTAAATTTATTTTCTGATCAATTATGTGTTTACATAATTTTTCTCGTATATTTAATTAAATAATAACAATAAACTGAAAGTTCACAAAAACGTGGGAAAACGGCAAAATATTGCCTAATTCGATGATATTTTGTTTAAATCACATAAAGGAAAAGGGGATGATAAAGGTCAAAATATTGCTAAATTCGATGATTTTTAGTACAAAACAAAATGCAAGAAAACTTGCTTAAAATGCAAAATTTGCCAAATTCTGATAATATGAAGGCCAAATCACATATCGTGAGAAAACATGAAGTAGTATCGAAATATTGGTAAAAACTATATATACGTAAAATCACACTACATGAATAACGTGAAAAAAGTCACTATATTACCATATTTGAGGATTTTAACTTCAAATCATAGAGCGAGGTTTCGTATTATTTAGATCCAAGAAAAGACATATGACAATGTTGTTTCAAATACAAATGATAAAAATCAATGTGTTTTCATTAGAATTAACTAAAATGTTCCTGATTTTCCGTTTATATTACCGATGGAAGATGTACACGTGAAACCGCTCTAATCCGGCTGAAAGGTCGATATATGTAATAAAAACAGAACTTCTCCCCTTTCCAATATCTTACTCAATATTTTAACGAGAAACAAATAGTTGATTGAAAATGAAGTGTTTAAGGTTAATTTCTAATCAATTATGTGTTTGCATCATTTTAATCGTATATTTAATGAATTAATAGCAATAAACAGAAAATTCACAAAAACGTGGAAAAACAGCAAAATATTGCCTAATTCGATAATATTTTGTTTTTATGACATAAAAGGAAAAGAGGATGATAAACGTCAAAATATTGCTGAATTCGATGATTTTTAGTACGAAACAAAATGCAAGAAAACTTGCTTAAAATGCAATATTATGCGAAAATCTGAGATTTGAAGGCGAAATTACGTGGTGATACTACATGAAATAGTATCGAAATATTGGTAAAAATGAATATATTTACGTAATATCAAACTACATGAAAAACCTGAAAAAAGTCATTATTATACCAAATTTGAGGATTTTAACTTCGAATTATATAGCGACGTTTCGTATTTTTTAGACCCTAGAAAAGACGTATAAAGATGTTGCTTCCAATACAAATGATAAAAATCAATGTGTTTTTATTAAAAATAACTAAAATGTTCCTGATTTTCGGTTTATATTACCGATGGAAGATGTACACGTAAAACCGTTCTAATCCGGCTGAAATGTCGATACATGCAATAAAAACAGAACTTCTCCCCTTTTCAATATGTTACTCAGTACTTTAACGAGAAACAAATAGATGATTGAAAATGAAGTATTTAAGGGTATTTTCTGATCAATTATGTGTTTGCATAATTTTTATCATATATTTAATGAATTAATAACAATAAACTGAAAATTCACAAAAACGTGGAAAAACGGCCTAATTCGATGATATTTTGCTTAAATCACATAAAGGAAAAGGGGATGATAAAGTTCAAAATATTGCTAAATTCGATGATTTTTAGTACAAAACAAAATGCAAGAAAACTTGCTTAAAAATGCTAAATTTGCGAAATTCTGAGATTTGAAGGCCAAATCACATATCGTGAGAAAACATGAAGTAGTATCGAAATATTGGTAAAAACGAATATATATACGTAAAATCACACTACGTGAATAACGTGAAAAAAGTCATTATATTACCATATTTGGGGATTTTAACTTCAAATCAAAGAGCGAGGTTTCGTATTATTTAGATCCAAGAAAACACATATGACAATGTTGTTTCGAATACAAATGATAAAAATCAATGTGTTTTCATTAGAATTAACTAAAATGTTCCTGATTTTCCAATTATATTACCGATGGAAGATGTACACGTAAAACCGCTCTAATCCGACTGAAACGTCGATATATGCAATAAAAACAGAACTTCTCCCCTTTCCAATATCTTCCTCAGGTTTTTAACGAGAAACAAATAGATGATTGAAAATGAAGTATTTAAGATTATTTTCTGATGAATTATGTGTTTGCATAATTTTTATCGTATATTTAATGAATTAATAACATTAAACTGAAAATTCACAAAAACGTGGAAAAACGGCCTAATTCGACGATATTTTGTTTAAATCACATAAAGGAAAATGGGATGATAAAGGTCAAAATATTGTTAAATTCGATGATTTTTAGTACAAAACAAAATGCAAGAAAACTTGCTTAAAAATGCTAAATTTGCGAAATTCTGAGATTTGAAGGCCAAATCACATATCGTGAGAAAACATGAAGTAGTATCGAAATATTGGTAAAAACGAATATAAATACGTTAAATCACACTACATTAATAACGTGAAAAAGTCACTATATTACCATATTTGAGGATTTTATCTTCAAATCATAGAGCGAGGTTTCGTATTATTTAGATCCAAGAAAAGACGTATGACAATGTTGTTTCGAATACAAATGATAAAAATCATTGTGTTTTCATTAGAACTAACTAAAATGTTCCTGATTTTCCGTTTATATTACCAATTGAAGATGTACACGTAAAACCGCTCTAATCCGGCTGAAATGTCGATATTTGCAATAAAAACAATTTTTCTCCCCTTTCCAATATCTTACTCAGTATGTTAACGAGAAACAAATAGTTGATTGAAAAAGAAGTGTTTAATGTTAATTTCTAATCAATTATGTGTTTGCATTATTTTTATCGTATATATAATGAATTAATAGCAATAAACTGAAAATTCTCAAAAACGTGGAAAAACAGCAAAATATTGCCTAATTCGATGATATTTTGTTTATATCACATAAGGAAAAGGGGATGATAAACGTCAAAATATTGCTGAATTCGATGATTTTTAGTACGAAACAAAATGCAAGAAAACTTGCTTAAAATGCAATATTATGCGAAAATCTGAGATTTGAAGGCCAAATCACATATCGTGATAGTACATGAAATAGTATCGAAATATTGGTAAAACTGAATATATTTACGTAATATCAAACTACATGAAAAACGTGAAAGAAGTCATTATTACACCAAATTTGAGGATTTTAACTTCGAATCATAAAGCGACGTTTCGTATTTTTTAGACCCTAGAAAAGACGTATAAAGATGTTGCTTCCAATACAAATGATAAAAATCAATGTGTTTTCATTAAAATTAACTAAAATGTTCCTGATTTTCGGTTTATATTACCGATGGAAGATGTACACGTAAAACCGTTCTAATCCGGCTGAAACGTCGATACATGCAATAAAAACAGAACTTCTCCCTTTTCAATATGTTACTCAGTACTTTAACGAGAAACAAATAGATGATTGAAAATGAAGTATTTAAGGGTTTTTTGATCAATTATATGTTTGCATATTTTTATCATATATTTAATGAATTAATAACAATAAACTGAAAATTCACAAAAACGTGGAAAAACGGCCTAATTCGATGATATTTTGCTTAAATCACATAAAGGAAAAGGGGATGATAAAGTCAAAATATTGCTAAATTCGATGATTTTTAGTACAAAACAAAATGCAAGAAAACTTGCTTAAAATGCTAAATTTGCGAAATCTGAGATTGAAGGCCAAATCACATATCGTGAGAAAACATGAAGTAGTATCGAAATATTGGTAAAACGAATATATATACGTAAAATCACACTACGTGAATAACGTGAAAAAAGTCACTATATTACCATATTTGGGATTTTAACTTCAAATCAAGAGCGAGGTTTCGTATTATTTAGATCCAAGAAAAACATATGACAATGTTGTTTCGAATACAAATGATAAAAATCAATGTGTTTTCATTAGAATTAACTAAAATGTTCCTGATTTTCAATTATATTACCGATGGAAGATGTACACGTAAACCGCTCTAATCCGACTGAAACGTCGATATATGCAATAAAAACAGAACTTCTCCCCTTCCAATATCTTACTCAGTTTTTAACGAGAAACAAATAGATGATTGAAAATGAAGTTTAAGTTATTTTCTGATCAATTATGTGTTTGCATAATTTTTATCGTATATTTAATGAATTAAACATTAAACTGAAAATTCACAAAAACGTGGAAAAACGGCCTAATTCGACGATATTTTGTTTAATCACATAAAGGAAAATGGGATGATAAAGGTCAAAATATTGTTAAATTCGATGATTTTTAGTACAAACAAAATGCAAGAAAACTTGCTTAAAATGCTAAATTTGCGAAATCTGAGATTTGAAGGCCAAATCACATATCGTGAGAAACATGAATAGTATCGAAATATTGGTAAAAACGAATATAAATACGTAAATCACACTACATAAAAACGTGAAAAAGTCACTATATTACCATTTGAGGATTTTATCTTCAAATCATAGAGCGAGGTTTCGTATTATTTAGATCCAAGAAAAGACGTATGACAATGTTGTTTCGAATACAAATGATAAAAATCATGTGTTTTCATTAAACTAACTAAAATGTTCCTGATTTTCGTTTATATTACCAATGAAGATGTACACGTAAAACCGCTCTAATCCGGCTGAAATGTCGATATTTGCAATAAAAACAACTTCTCCCCTTTCAATATCTTACTCAGTATGTTAACGAGAAACAAATAGTTGATTGAAAAGAAGTGTTTAATGTTAATTTCTAATCAATTATGTGTTTGCATATTTTTATCGTATATTAATGAATTAATAGCAATAAACTGAAAATTCTCAAAAACGTGGAAAAACAGCAAAATATTGCCTAATTCGATGATATTTTGTTTATATCACATAGGAAAAGGGGATGATAAACGTCAAAATATTGCTGAATTCGATGATTTTTAGTACGAAACAAAATGCAAGAAAACTTGCTTAAAATGCAATATTATGCGAAAATCTGAGATTTGAAGGCCAAATCACATATCGTGATAGTACATGAAATAGTATCGAAATATTGGTAAAACTGAATATATTTACGTAATATCAAACTACATGAAAAACGTGAAAAAGTCATTATTACAAATTTGAGGATTTTAACTTCGAATCATAAAGCGACGTTTCGTATTTTTTAGACCCTAGAAAAGACGTATAAAGATGTTGCTTCCAATACAAATGATAAAAATCAATGTGTTTTCATTAAAATTAACTAAAATGTTCCTGATTTTCGGTTTATATTACCAATGGAAGATGTACACGTAAAAGCGTTCTAATCCGGCTGAAACGTCGATATATGCAATAAAAACAGAACTTCTCCCTTTTCAATATCTTACTCAGTATTTTAACGAGAAACAAATAGATGATTGAAAATGAAGTATTTAATTTTTTTTTGATCAATTATGTGTTTGCATATTTTTATCGTATATTTAATGAATTAATAACAATAAACTGAAAATTCAAAAAACGTGGAAAAAATTCAAAATATTGCCTAATTCTATGATATTTTTTTTAAATCACATAAAGGAAAAGGGGATGATAAAGGTCGAAATATTGCTAAATTCGATGATTTTTAGTACAAAACAAAATGCAAGAAAACTTGCTTAAAATGCAAAATTTGCGAAAATCTGAGATATGAAGGCCAAATCATATATCGTGAGAAAACATGAAGTAGTATCGAAATATTGGTAAAACGAATATACCTACGCAAAATCACACTACATGAATAACGTGAAAAAAGTCACTATATTACCATATCTGAGGTTTTTAACTTCAAATCATAGAGCGAGGTTTCGTATTATTTAGATCCAAGAAAAACATATGACAATGTTGTTTCAAATACAAATGATAAAAATCAATGTGTTTTCATTAGAATTAACTAAAATGTTCCTGATTTTCTGTTTATATTTCCGATGGAAGATGTACACGTGAAACCGCTCTAATCCGGCTGAAACGTCGATATATGCAATAAAAACAGAACTTCTCCCCTCTCCCATATCTTACTCAGTATTTTAACGAGAAACAAATAGTTGATTGAAAATGAAGTGTTTAAGGTTAATTTTCTAATCAATTATATGTTTGCATCATTTTGATCGTATATTTAATGAATTAATAGCAATAAACTGAAAATTCACAAAAACGTGGAAAAACAGCAAAATATTGCCTAATTCGATGATATTTTGTTTATATCACATAAAGGAAAAGGGGATGATAAACGTCAAAATTTTCCTGAATTCGAAGATTATTAGTACGAAACAAAATGCAAGAAAACTTGCTTAAAATGTAATATTAAGCGAAAATCTGAGATTTGAAGGCCAAATCACATATCGTGATACTACATGAAATAGTATCGAAATATTGGTAAAAATGAATATATTTACGTAATATCAAACTACATGAAAAACGTAAAAAAGTCATTATTATACCAAATTTGAGGATTTTACCTTCGAATCATATAGCGACGTTTCGTATTTTTTAGACCCTAAAAAGACGTATAAAGATGTTGCTTCCAATACAAATGATAAAAATCAATGTGTTTTTATTAAAATTAAGTAAAATGTTCTTGATTTTCGGTTTATATTAGCGATGAAAGATGTACACGTAAAACCGTTCTAATTCGGCTGAAACGTCGATATATGCAATAAAAACAGAACTTCTCCCCTTTTCAATATGTTATTCAGTATTGTAACGAGAAACAAATAGATGATTGAAAATGAAGTATTTAATGTTATTTTCTAATCAATTATGTGTTTGCATCATTTTTATCGTATATTTAATGAATTAATAGCAATTAACTGAAAATTCACAAAAACGTGGAAAAACAGCAAAATATTGCCTAATTCGATGATATTTTGTCTATATCACATAAAGAAAAGGGGATAATAAACGTCAAAATATTGCTGAATTCGATGATTTTTAGTACGAAACAAAATGCAAGAAAACTTGCTTAAAATGCAATATTATGCGAAAATCTGAGATTTGACGGCCAAATCACATATCGTGATACTACATGAAATAGTATCGAAATATTGGTAAAAATGAATATATTTACGTAATATCAAACTACATGAAAAACGTGAAAAAAGTCATTATTATACCAAATTTGAGGATTTTAACTTCGAATCATAAAGCGACGTTTCGTATTTTTTTTACCTTAGAAAAGACGTATAAAGATGTTGCTTCCAATACAAATAATAAAAATCAATGTGTTTTCATTAAAATTAACTAAAATGTTCCTGTTTTTCGGTTTATATTACCGAAGGAAGATGTACACGTAAAACCGTTCTAATCCGGCTGAAACGTCGATATAAGCAATAAAAACAGAACTTCTCCCCTTTTCAATATCTTAATCAGTATTTTAACGAGAAACAAATTGGTGATTGAAAATGAAGTGTTTAAGGTTAATTTCTAATCAATTATGTGTTTGCATCATTTTTATCGTATATTTAATGAATTAATAGCAATAAACTGAAAATTCACAAAAACGTGGAAAAACAGCAAAATATTGCCTAATTCGATAATATTTTGTTTATATCACATAAATGAAAAGGGGATGATAAACGTCAAAATATTGCTGAATTCGATGATTTTTATTACGAAACAAAATGCAAGAAAACTTGCTTAAAATGCAATATTATGCGAAAATCTGTGATTTGAAAGCCAAATCACATATCGTGATACTACATGAAATAGTATCTAAATATTGGTATAAATGAATATATTTACGTAATATCAAACTACATGAAAAACGTGAAAAAAGTCATTATTAAAACAAATTTGAGGATTTTAACTTCGAATCATAAAGCGACGTTTCTTATTTTTTAGACCCTACAAAAGACGCATAAAGATGTTGCTTCCAATACAAATGATAAAAATCAATGTGTTTTCATTAAAATTAACTAAAATGTTCCTGATTTTCGGTTTATATTACCGATGGAAGATGTACATGTAAAACCGTTCTATTCCGGCTGAAACGTCGTTATATGCAATACAAACAGAACTTCTCCCCTTTTCAATATCTTACTCTGAATTTTAACGAGAAACAAATAGATGATTGAAAATGAAGTATTTAAGGGTATTTTCTGATCAATTATGTGTTTGCATAATTTTTATCGTATATTTAATGAATTAATAACAATAAACAGAAAATTCACAAAAACGTGGAAAAACGGCCTAATTCGATGATGTTTTGTTTAAATCACATAAAGGAAAAGGGGATGATAACGGTCAAAATATTGCTAATCCGATGATTTTCAGTACAAAACAAAATGCAAGAAAACTTGCTTAAAAATGCAAAATTTACGAAATTCTGAGATTTGAAGGCCAAATAATATCGTGAGAAAACATGAAGTAGTATCGAAATATTGGTAAAGACGAATATATATATATACGTAAAATCACACTACATGAATAACGTGAAAAAAGTTACTATACTACCATATTTGAGGATTTTAACTTCAAATCATAGAGCGAGGTTTCGTATTGTTTAGATCCAAGAAAAGACATGACAATGTTGTTTCAAATACAAATGATGAAATCAATGTGTTTTCATTAGAATTAACTAAAATGTTCCTGATTTTCCGTTTATATTACCGATGGAAGATGTACACGTAAAACCGCTCTAATCCGGCTGAAACGTCGATATATGCAATAAAAACAGAACTTTTCCCCTTTTCAATATCTTACTCAGTATTTTAACGAGAAACAAATAGATGATTGCAAATGAAGTATTTAAGGTTAATTTCTAATCAATTATGTGTTTGCATCATTTTTATCGTATTTTTAATGAATTAATAACAGTAAACTGAAAATTCACAAAAACGTGGAAAAACAGCAAAATATTGCCTAATTCGATGATATTTTGTTTATATCACATAAAGGAAAAGGGGATGATAAATGCAAGAAAACTTGCTTAAGGTGGCATATTCATTTAAATTCATGTAAATTAAAAGTGGTTCAATTTGCTTATAAATTTATGTATGAAATGGATATAGAAAGGGCTGCAACTGGTCCAAGTTTCGCCCTCACACCCATAACAGAGAAGGAGAAAAAAAATACTCAACATATCATGCAACGAATGTTCTACATTCTCAAATAATCTCAGGGAACACATGTGTCAACTAAAATGTCTACTATGTGTTGTAGAAGCACAAACTCTTGTAATAATTGTAATATGTATGTGCAATATATATATATATATATATATTATATGTATTTTTTTTTTTTTTTTTGACAATTTTTTTTTTCGTTTGTTATCAAGGGATTTGCCTGATCTTGCACACCTTGCTCAATGGATGCCTATCTGCAAGTGTTCCAATTATGAACGAAATCTGTCGAAGTCAAGCTCAGCTACAGGTGGCCGAACTTGGATCTTTATTTTACTCTGGAAAGAAATTTACAACTTCAAAGTACTTCAGAGCTTTTATTTATTAATCAATTAACATGCAAATTACACCTTATATGTAGAGTTTGTGCTTCTACAGCATTTAGTAGACATTTTAGTCCAATGTCCATTTGTTGGTTTTATAATAATTTATAAACATCATATATTGCATATTTTTGGAAGGGTAACTTTGAATAATTATATTATTGCACTAAACACTTTTTTGATAAAACTGATCACTACAATCCTTTATTATCTGCTAAATTTATTATCCGAGTGTTACAGAAAGGATTTTAGTTGACACATTTGTTCCCTGAAACTATTTGAAAATGTTGAAAATTCGTTGCATAATACGTTGTCTATTTTCTTTCTCCTTTTCTGTTTAGGATGTGATAGTGAAACTTGGACCAGTTGCAGCCCTTTCTATACCCATTTCATACATACATTTATAAGCAAATTGAACCACTTTTAATTTACATGAATTTAAATGAATATGCTCTCGTAAAATGCAATATTATGCGATAATCTGAGATATGAAGGCCAAATCACATATCGTGATACTACATGAAATAGTATCGCAATATTGGTAAAATTGAATATATTTACGTAATATCAAACTACATGAAAACCGTGAAAAAGTCACTATTATACCAAATTTGAGGATTTTAACTTCGAATCATAAAGGGACGTTACGTATTTTTTAGACCCTAGAAACGACATATAAAGATGTTGCCTCCAATACAAATGATAAAAATCAATGTGTTTTCATTAAAATTAACTAAAATGTTCCTGATTTTCGGTTTATATTACCGATGGAAGATGTACACGTAAAACCGTTCTAATCCGGCTGAAACGTCGATATATGCAATAAAAGCAGAACGTCTCCTCTTTTCAATATCTTACTCAGTACTTTAACGAGAAACAAATAAATGATTGAAAATGAAGTATTTAAATTTATTTTCTGATCAATTATGTGTTTACATAATTTTTCTCGTATATTTAATTAAATAATAACAATAAACTGAAAGTTCACAAAAACGTTGGAAAACGGCAAAATATTGCCTAATTCGATGATATTTTGTTTAAATCACATAAAGGAAAAGGGGATGATAAAGGTCAAAATATTGCTAAATTCGATGATTTTTTAGTACAAACTAAAATGCAAGAAAACTTGCTTAAAATGCAAAATTTGCCCAATTCTGATAATATGAAGGCCAAATCACATATCGTGAGAAAACATGAAGTAGTATCTAAATATTGGTAAAAACTAATATATATACGTAAAATCACACTACATGAATAACGTGAAAAAAGTCACTATATTACCATATTTGAGGATTTTAACTTCAAATCATAGAGCGAGGTTTCGTATTATTTAGATCCAAGAAAAGACATATGACAATGTTGTTTCAAATACAAATGATAAAAATCAATGTGTTTTCATTAGAATTAACTAAAATGTTCCTGATTTTCCGTTTATATTACCGATGGAAGATGTACACGTGAAACCGCTCTAATCCGGCTGAAAGGTCGATATATGTAATAAAAACAGAACTTCTCCCCTTTCCAATATCTTACTCAATATTTTAACGAGAAACAAATAGTTGATTGAAAATGAAGTGTTTAAGGTTAATTTCTAATCAATTATGTGTTTGCATCATTTTAATCGTATATTTAATGAATTAATAGCAATAAACAGAAAATTCACAAAAACGTGGAAAAACAGCAAAATATTGCCTAATTCGATAATATTTTGTTTATATGACATAAAAGGAAAAGAGGATGATAAACGTCAAAATATTGCTGAATTCGATGATTTTTAGTACGAAACAAAATGCAAGAAAACTTGCTTAAAATGCAATATTATGCGAAAATCTGTGATTTGAAGGCCAAATCACATATCGTGATACTACATGAAATAGTATCTAAATATTGGTAAAAATGAATATATATACGTAATATCAAACTACATGAAAAACGTGAAAAAATTATTATTAAAACAAATTTGAGGATTTTAACTTCGAATCATAAAGCGACGTTTCGTATTTTTTAGACCCTACAAAAGACGTATAAAGATGTTGCTTCCAATACAAATGGTAAAAATCAATGTGTTTTCATTAAAATTAACTAAATGTTTCCTGATTTTCGGTTTATATTACCGATGGAAGTGTACATGTAAAACCGTTCATACTCCGGCTGAAACGTCGTTATAGCAATACAACAGAAACTTCTCCCTTTTCAATATCTTACTCTGAATTTTAACGAGAAACAAATAGATGATTGAAAAGTAGTTAAGGTTATTTTCTGATCAATTATGTGTTTGCATAATTTTATCGTATATTTAATGAATTAATAACAATAAACAGAAAATTCACAAAAACGTGGAAAACGGCCTAATTCGATGATGTTTTGTTTAAATCACATAAAGGAAAAGGGGATGATAACGGTCAAAATATTGCTAATCCGATGATTTTCAGTACAAAACAAAATGCAAGAAAACTTGCTTAAAAATGCAAAATTTACGAAATTCTGAGATTTGAAGGCCAAATAATATCGTGAGAAAACATGAAGTAGTATCGAAATATTGGTAAAGACGAATATATATATATACGTAAAATCACACACTGAGAAAACGTGAAAAAAGTTACTATACTACCATATTTGAGGATTTTAACTTCAAATCATAGAGCGAGGTTTCGTATTGTTTAGATCCAAGAAAAGACATGACAATGTTGTTTCAAATACAAATGATGAAATCAATGTGTTTTCATTAGAATTAACTAAAATGTTCCTGATTTTCCGTTTATATTACCGATGGAAGATGTACACGTAAAACCGCTCTAATCCGGCTGAAACGTCGATATATGCAATAAAAAACAGAACTTTTCCCCTTTTCAATATCTTACTCAGTATTTTAACGAGAAACAAATAGATGATTGCAATGAAGTATTTAAGGTTAATTTCTAATCAATTATGTGTTTGCATCATTTTTATCGTATTTTTAATGAATTAATAACAGTAAACTGAAAATTCAGAAAAACGTGGAAAAACAGCAAAATATTGCCTAATTCGATGATATTTTGTTTATATCACATAAAGGAAAAGGGGATGATAAATGCAAGAAACTTGCTTAAGGTGGCATATTCATTTAAATTCATGTAAATTAAAAGTGGTTCAATTTGCTTATAAATTTATGTATGAAATGGATATAGAAAGGGCTGCAACTGGTCCAAGTTTCGCCCTCACACCCATAACAGAGAAGGAGAAAAAAAATACTCAACATATCATGCAACGAATGTTCTACATTCTCAAATAATCTCAGGGAACACATGTGTCAACTAAAATGTCTACTATGTGCTGTAGAAGCACAAACTCTTGTAATAATTGTAATATGTATGTGCAATATATATATATATATATGTAATTTTTTTTTTTTTTTTTTTTTTTTTACAATTTTTTTTTTCATTTTTATCAAGGGATTTGCCTGATCTTGCACACCTTGCTCAATGGATGCCTATCTGCAAGTGTTCCAATTATGAACGAAATCTGTCGAAGTCAAGCTCAGCTATAGGTGGCCGAACTTGGATCTTTATTTTACTCTGGAAAGAAATTTACAACTTCAAAGTACTTAGCTTTTATTTATTAATCAATTTACATGCAAATTACACCTTATATGTAGAGTTTGTGCGTCTACAGCATTTAGTAGACATTTTAGTCCAATGTCCATTTGTTGATTTTATAATAATTTATAAACATCATATATTGTTTATTTTTGGAAGGGTATCTTTGAATAATTATATTATTGCACTAAACACTTTTTTGATAAAACTGATCATTACAATCCTTTATTATGTGCTAAATTTAATATCTGAGTGTTACAGAAAGGATTTTAGTTGACACATGTGTTCCCTGAAACTATTTGAAAATGTTGAAAATTCGTTGCATAATACGTTGTCTATTTTCTTTCTCCTTTTCTGTTTAAGATGTGATAGTGAAACTTGGACCAGTTGCAGCCCTTTCTATACCCATTTCATACATACATTTATAAGCAAATTGAACCACTTTTAATTTACATGAATTTAAATGAATATGCCCTCGTAAAATGCAATATTATGCGATAATCTGAGATATGAAGGCCAAATCACATATCGTGGACTACATGAAATAGTATCGCAATATTGGTAAAATTGAATATATTTACGTAATATCAAACTACATGAAAAACGTGAAAAAGTCACTATTATACCAAATTTGAGGATTTTAACTTCGAATCATAAGGGACGTTTCGTATTTTTTAGACCCTAGAAAAGACGAATAAAGATGTTGCCTCCAATACAAATGATAAAAATCAATGTGTTTTCATTAAAATTAACTAAAATGTTCCTGATTTTCGGTTTATATTACCGATGGAAGATGTACACGTAAAACCGTTCTAATCCGGCTGAAACGTCGATATTTGCATAAAAACAGAACGTCTCCTCTTTTCAATATCTTACTCAGTATTTTAACGAGAAACAAATGAAGTTTCGATTGAAAATGAAGTATTTAAATTTATTTTCTAATCAATTATGTGTTTACATAATTTTATCGTATATTTAATTAAATAATAACAATAAACTGAAAGTTCACAAAAACGTGGAAAACGGCAAAATATTGCCTAATTCGATGATATTTTGTTTAAATCACATAAAGGAAAAGGAGATGATAAAGGTCAAAATATTGCCAAATTCGATGATTTTTAGTACAAAACAAAATGCAAGAATTTTTTTTTTTTTTAAATTAATTAATTTACGTAATATCAAACTTCATGAAAACGTAAAAAAAGTCATTATTATACCAAATTTTAGGATTTTACCTTCCAATCATAGAGCGACGTTTCGTATTTTTTTAGACCCTAGAAAAGACGTATAAAGATGTTGCTTCCAATACAAATGATAAAAATCAATGTTTTTTCATTAAAATTAACTTCCTAAGATGTTAGGAAAAACTTCCTAACTTCTCTGTGACTCATCTGAGTTTCCAGTTTCCAGCCACGTCCCCTCGTTCTGTTATTATTACGTGTGAACATTTCATCTATTTCCACTTTGTCAATTCCTCTGAGTATTTTATATGTCCCTATCATATCTCCTCTCTCCCTTCTTTTCTCTAGTGTCGTAAGGTTCAGTTCCTTCAACGCTCTTCATATCCCATCCCTCGTAACTCTGGGACAAGCCTCGTCGCAAATCTCTGAACCTTCTCCAGTTTCTTTGTGTTTCTTCACGTGGGGGCTCCATGATGGCGCGGCATACTCTAAGACGGGTCTCACGTAGGCAGTGTAAAGCGCCCTAAATGCCTCCTCATTTAGGTTTCTGAATGAAGTTCTAATTTTCGCCAGTGTAGAGTACGCTGCTGTCGTTATCCTATTTATATGTGCCTCAGGAGTTAGATTAGGTGTCACATCCACTCCCAGGTCTCTTTCTCGAATCGTTACAGGTAGGCTGTTCCCCTTCATTGTGTACTGTCCCTTTGGTCTCCTATCACCTGATCCCATTTCCATAACTTTACATTTACTGGTGTTAAACTCCAGTAGCCATTTCCCTGACCATCTCTGCAACCTGTTTAAGTCCTCTTGGAGGATCCTACAATCGTCGTCTGTCACTACTCTTCTCATTAATTTTTCGTCATCCGCAAACATTGACATGTATGATTCCACTCCTGTAAACATATCATTTACGTAAATTAGAAAGAGGATTGGTCCACACCGATCCTTGAGGTACTCCACTTGTAACTGTTCGCCAGTCCGACTTCTCGCCCCTTACCATTACCCTCTGGCTCCTTCCTGTTAGGTAGTTCTTCACCCATACTAGGGCCTTTCCGCTTACTCCTGCCTGCCTCTCAAGTTTGTATAGCAGTCTCATGTGCGGTACTGTATCAAAGGCCTTTTGGCAGTCAAGAAATATGCAGTCTTTCCAGCCTTCTTTGTCCTGCCTTATCCTTGTTACTTTATCATAGAATTCTAAAAGGTTTGTTAGGCATGATTTTCCTGTCCAGAACCCATGTTGGTGCTTGTTTACAAACCCAATGCTCTCCAGGTGCTCAACAAGTCTTAGCCTAATTATTCTTTCAAGTATTTTGCAGGGGATGCTTGTCAGTGATACGGGTCTGTAGTTAAGTGCCTCCTCCCTATCACCTTTCTTGAAAATCGGTACGACATTTGCCTCCTTCCAGCAACTGGGCAATTCTCCCGACATAAGTGACTCATTAAAGATCATTGCCAGAGGCACGCTGAGAGCCTGCGCTGCCTCTTTAAGTATCCACGGTGATACTTTGTCTGGTCCAACAGCTTTATTTGCATCCAGTGTTGTCAACTGTTTCATTACCTCCTCTGCTGTCACCTCTATATCTGATAATCTTTCATCTAGGTTAATCGCTTCTAACAATGGGAGCTGCTCAGGCTCGGTTGTGAACACTCCATGGAATTTTGCATTCAGTACCTCGCAGATTTCCTTGTCACTTTCTGTATATGCCCCTTCTGTTTTCCTCAATCTTGTCAATTGGTCATTTACCGACATCTTCCTTCTTATATGGCTATATAGTAATTTAGGTTGCTTTTTCGCTTTGACTGCAATATCATTCTCATAATTTCTTTCCGACACTCGTCTTATTTTAATGGAATCATTCCTAGCTCTGTTACATCTAATCCTGTTGTCCTCTGTCCTTTGTCATCAGTACTTCCTCCACTCCCTCCTGCTTCTCACCTTTGCTTCCTGACACTGTCTATTAAACCATGGGTTATTATATTCCCTCCTGCTTTTTTCCTTTATTGTTGGAATAAATCTCTCTTCAGCCTCCTTGCATTTCAATATGACTTGGTTCATCATACTTTGCACTGTTTTTCCTCTAAGTTCTTCCTTCCACTGCACTTCTCCCAGGTAGTCCCTTATCCTTCTGTAGTCCCCTTTTCTGTAATCAAGTCTCCTTTCCCGGACCTCTTGTCCTTTGGTCACAATTTTAAGCTCCATCATGTAGTCAAAGACTAGGACACAATGGTCACTGGCTCCTAGTGGTATTTCATGTTCCACCTGCTCGATGTCTTCTACATTCTGGGTGAAAATGAGATCTAAGAGGCTGTGCGTATCCCCTCCTCTTTCCCTAGTATCTTCCTTCACATGCTGTGTTAGGAAATTCCTGTCAATAACGTCTACCAGCTTCGCTCCCCAGGTCTCCTCCCCGCCATGGGGATTCCTCGTTTCCCAATCTATCTCTCCATGATTTAGGTCCCCCATGACCAGCAGCTGCGCTCTCATTCTATGCTCTATAGTTGCTGCCCTTTGTGTGTGTGTATGTGTGTATTATACTATATTCCTGTTAAAAGTCCAGCCCGTCCTCATAAATAAAGTCCAGAGTTCATTCCATGCACCCGGCAAACACCCTTTTTATGAAAGGAAAACGGTTTACACACGACTCACAACTGATGACATCCGAACACTTCCGGAACAAGTGCTTCGCTTACGAATTTTGTTCGAACCACAACGCTGTAAATGCTTCACCCACGTACTACAAATACAAATAATCGCCAACACAACCTAAACACCTAACCTAACTAATGCATAAATATGCACAGTAAGCCAATATACTAAATGGTAATTTATATTTAAGAAAATTCCCATTTTGAATGAACAGCATGTTAAAATTATTGAATGCGTCTTTGGGGTCGACCACTGGATGGAATGGACTTGAGAGGACGGGTTGTTCAGGCTGGATCCTGTTCTATTATCTGTTTCTCATTTACTAAGAAAAAAGCTTAAAAGATCCAAATATGTTATATATTAAGGAGCGTGAAGCACCTATCCGATTCCTTCAAGATACCAACTTTTCCGGGCATCCTAAAATAGTTAGAACTTGTAAAAACTTGTTTTTACTTCTGGAAATATTAATATGAAAATCAATATCAAATACTGACAAGTTTTTTGTTCCTGTCAGAGTTGTGGAAAATGTGAATAACGCGTCGACAAATGTCGCTGGTGAATAGGATCCTCTATGGATCGTCTGTATAGGGGATTCGAAACTGTTTATGTTAACTAAACCCATATTTGATTTCCTCTACACATGGCGTTGTGATTATTGGGGCTCTGACCAGGCCTCGTGGTTGGCGGTCTGGTCATATAAACTGTTAGACGCCGCGACTTGCATTATAACCCATCCTTCCAAGCAATTTGTGAATTCTTGATTTTGCCAAATAAAATTAAATGAAATGTGTACTTAGACTTAGATGCTTAGGTTAGGTTAGGTTCTGTTCGTAATTCTGTGTGTTTGTGGTCCATGGAGTGAGGCATTCGCAGAGCTGCAATTTGAACAAAGGACATCAGAGAAGTAAGTAATTATCAAAAGAAGGCACCAAACCAGGAAGGCTATGTAGCACCATCAAATGCACAGAATTATCAAAGGGCGCTAAATATCATCAAGGATGCCAATACGAGAACAAAAACGCATAAGGCGAACGATATCAAAAGTATCCGAGTCACCAAGAATTCTATTGAGGGACAAGTGACCGCGAGGGGCGGTCGGAAAGCAAGACACACGCTCGTCCTGGAAGTCAGGACATTCAAGAAGGACATGCACGACCGTAAGAGGGACACTGCAACTAGGACAATAAGGAGCAGAGCGGCGCTCCATCAAGTGACCATGGGTTAAGCGAGTATGGCCAATACGCAACCTTGCCAGAGCTGTTTCCCATCGCCGGTTACGGTGGTAGGAGGACGGCCACGAGGAAACACAACATTTAAGAGTACGTGGTTTGTTACCAGTAACAGACGACCAAGAAGCCTGCCAACGGGAAAGGACGGAGGAATGGATAACCGGGTAAAAGTCGGAATATGGAATACCTTTACGAGATATGGGACAAGAGTGGACAGCTTCCTTGGAGCAGCATCCGCACGCTCATTGAAAGACACACCAATATGGCTGGGAACCCAACAAAACTCAACCGACTTAAATTTACTGTGAACAAGAAACAGCCAATGTCGGATCTCGACAACTACTGGATGAACATGATTAAAGGACCTGAGAGCCATGAGGGCACTACGAGAGTCAACAACAACTACAAAGGAAGACTGACAACGAGAAAGCAGGAGACGAAGAGCATAGAGAATAGCATAAAGTTCCGCTGTAAAGATGCTAGTCTCCGGAGGTAAACGACACATATAAGTGCGATCAGGAAAAACAACAAAGTAGCCAACACCGTCCGCAGACTTAAACCCATCGGTGAAGACAGAAACGGAGCGGGAGTGAGAAGAAAAATGCTCAAGGAAAAGGCGTTTTAGAACCGTAGGAGGGGTAAAAGCTTTAGTGATACGGGTCAAGGGAGTACAAAACCGCGGAAGAGGGACTCTCCATGGGGCAAAGAATGAACAACACGAGGAGAAACATTAGAAATACGAACGGAAAGAGAATCCTGGAAGCGAGATAACTGGACAGAAAGAGGGAGGTGATGAAGAGGAACAGGAACCGCAGGAGGGGTAAAAGTTAAAGCATGACAGAGGCGAGAGGAAGGATGTTGTAAGGACCGCGCAAGATAGCGAAGACAGTAGTGATCACGGCGGTCCTGGAGAGACAGGAAGCCGGTGTCAACATACAAGCTAAGGACGGGAGTCGAACGAAAGGCACCAGAACTGAGGCACAACCCAGTATGGTGCAAAGCATCAAGACGGCGAAGAGTAGAAGGAGAAGCAGACGAGTAAGCAGGACAACCATAATCGAGCTTAGTCAGGACGAGAGAGGAATGTAAAGCAAGGAGAGTGCGCCTATCTGCCCCCCAAGAAGTATGGGACAAGACCCGAAGGAGGGTAAGGGCCATAGAGCACTCAACACGGAGGTAAGAGATATGGGGAGACCAAGACAAACGAGTGTCAAGGAATAACCCCAAAAGCTTCGCGGAATCTTTGTATTCAAGGGATGACCATAAAGTGACAAAGAGGGACGAAGAACGACCCGTTTCCGCGTAAAAGTCATGGCACAAGTCTTAGAAGTAGAGAACTTGAAGCCATGATCGGTGGCCCAAGACGACACGGCATCAATTGCAAGTTGAAGCCGGCGCAGAAGGAGAGGCGAATCATCACCCCGACAGCAAAGGGTAAGATCATCGACATAGAGAGCGGAGAAGACACCAGAAGGAAGAGAGGAAAGAAGACCATTGAGGGCAACCAGAAAAAGAGTAGTGCTCAGAACACTACCCTGGGGCACACCTTCGTATTGCTGAAAAGAGGCAGAGAGAGCAGTACCAAGGCACACCCGAAAGGAACGACGAGAGAGGAAGCTGCGGAGAAAGAGAGGGAGATGACCACGAAGGCCAAAAGAATGAAGTTGAGATAGAATATGATATCGCCAAGTGGTGTCGTAAGCCTTTTCCAGGTCAAAAAGGACGGCAGCAACGGAGGTCTTCGCAGCAAAAGCAGTACGAATATAGACCTCCAAGTTCACCAGGACATCTGTCATGCTGCGGCACTGCGGAAACCAAATTGAGAAGGGGAGAGGAGGTGATGGTGTTCCAGGAACCACATCAGACGAACGTTAACCATACGTTCAAAGAGTTTGCAGACACAACTTGTGAGAGCAATAGGGCGAAAGTCCTTAGGGGAAGTACACAGAGACCCCGGTTCGCGAACAGGGAGGACAACGGCATCGAGCCAGTCCTCAGGGATTGACGACGACTCCCAGATCCGATTATACAGACTCAGTAAATACTGAGACGTGCACGGAGGGAGATGGCGAAGCATCTCATAATGAATACCATCGGAGCCCGCCGCCGTAGAACCGCAGAGGGCCAGGGCAGAACGAAGTTCAGAGAGAGAGAAGGGATCATTAAAGGGAAGCTGACGACAAGTGCAGAAATCTAAAGGACGAGACTCAAGGACAGGTTTACGAAGAAGGAAAGATTGGGGAAGATGAAGACCAGAGCTAACAGAAGAAAAGTGGGAACCCAGTACGAAAGCGACCTGCAACGGGTCCGCCACAAGAGTATAATGGAGGTGAAGGACCGGTAAACATCGGGAACGAACTTACCCGCTATCTTGCGGATACGCTTCCAGATCTGGGCCAGAGGAGTTTCGGACGTAATAGTGACTTTTTCACGTTATTCATGTAGTGTAATTTTACGTATTCGTTTTTACCAATATTTCGATACTACTTCATGTTTTCTCACGATATGAGATTTGGCCTTCAAATCTCAGAATTTCGCAAATTTTGCATTTTTAAGCAAGTTTTCTTGCATTTTGTTTTGTACTAAAAATCATCGAATTTAGCAATATTTTGACCTTTATCATCCCCTTTTCCTTTATGTGATTTAAACCAAATATCATCGAATTAGGCCGTTTTTCCACGTTTTTGTGAATTTTCAGTTTATTGTTATTAATTCAATAAATATACGATAAAAATTATGCAAACACATAATTGATCAGAAAATAACCTTAAATACTTCATTTTCAATCATCTATTTGTTTCTCGTTAAAATACTGAGTAAGATATTGAAAAGGGGAGAAGTTCTGTTTTTATTGCATATAACGACGTTTCAGCCGGAATAGAACGGTTTTACGTGTACATCTTCCATCGGTAATATAAACCGAAAATCAGGAACATTTTAGTTAATTTTAATGAAAACACATTGATTTTTATCATTTGTATTGGAAGCAACATCTTTATACGTCTTTTCTAGGGTCTAAAAAATACGAAACGTCCCTCTATGATTCGAAGTTAAAATCCTCAAATTTGGTATAATAATGACTTTTTTCACGTTTTTCATGTAGTTTGATATTACGTAAATATATTCATTTTTGCCAATATTTCGATACTATTTCATGTAGTATCACGATATGTGATTTGGCCTTGAAATCTCAGATTTTCGCATAATATCGCATTTTAAGCAAGTTTTCTTGCATTTTGTTTCGTACTAAAAATCATCGAATTCAGCAATATTTTGACGTTTATCATCCCCTTTTCCTTTATGTGATATAAACAAAATATCGAATTAGGCAATATTTTGCTGTTTTTCCACGTTGTTGTGAATTTTCAGTTTATTGCTATTAATTCATTAAATATACGATAAAAATGATGCAAACACATAATTGATTAGAAATTAACCATAAACACTTCATTTTCAATCAACTATTTGTTTCTCGTTAAAATACTGAGTAAGATATTGGAAAGGGGAGAAGTTCTGTTTTTATTGCATATATCGACGTTTCAGCCGGATTAGAGCGGTTTTACGTACATCTTCCATCGGTAATATAAACGGAAAATCAGGAACATTTTAGTTAATTCTAATGAAAACACATTGACTTTTATCATTTGTATTTGAAAGTGTGATTGTACGAAAATATATCATTTTACCAATATTTCGATAATACTTGATGTTTTCTCACGATATGTGACTTGGCTTTAAATCTGAGAATTTCGCATAATATTGCATTTTGAAGCAAGATTTCTAACGTTTTGTTTTGTACTAAAAATCATTAAATTTAGCAATACTTTGATGTTTATCATCCTCGTTTCCTTTATATGATTTAAACAAAATATCATCGAATTAGGCAATATTTTGCCGTTTTTCCATGTTTTTGTGAATTTTCAGTTTATTGTTCTGCATTTTCAGTTTATTGCTCTGCATCCCTCAAGGGAGGGATGCAGAGGCAGTAGAAGGGATGCAGAGGCTCTTGAGAGTGATGCAAAGGCTCAAGAGAGGGATGCAGAGGCTCATGAGAGGGATGCAGGAGTTCAAGAGAGAGATGAAGAGGCTCAGGAGAGTGATCAGAGGCTTACGAGAGTGATGCAGAGGCTTAAGAGAGGGATGCACAGGCTCAAGCGAGGGATGCAGAGGCTCAAGAGAGGGATGCAGAGGCTCAAGAGAGGGATGCAGAGGCACAGAGAGAGGGATGCAGGGGCTCATGAGAGGGATGCAGGAGTTCAAGAGAGTGATGCAAAGGCTCAAGAAAGGGATGCAGAATCTTAAGAAAGTGATGAAGAGGCTAAAAAAAGGGATGTAGAGGCTCAAAAGAGTGATGCAGAGGCTGAAGAGAGTGTTGCAGAGGCATAAGAGAGTGTTGCAGAGGCTTAAGAGAGTGATGCAGAGGATCAAGAGAGTGATGCAAAGGCTCAAGAGAGTGATGCAGAGGCTGAAGAGAGTGTTGCAGAGGCTTAAGAGAGGGATGCAGAGGCTCAAGAGAGTGATGCAATGGCTCAAGAGAGTGATGCAGAGGCTGAAGAGAGTGTTGCAGAAGCTTAAGAGAGGGATGCAGAGGCTCAAGAGAGTGATGCAATGTCTCAAGAGAGTGATGCAGAGGCTGAAGGGAGTGTTGCAGAGGCTTAAGAGAGGGATGCAGAGGCTCAAGAGAGTGATGCAATGGCGCAAGAGAGTGATGCAGAGGCTGAAGAGAGTGTTGCAGAAGCTTAAGAGAGGGATGCAGAGGCTCAAGAGAGGGATGCAGAGGCTTAAGAGAGTGATGCAGAGGCTGAAAAAAGTGTTGCAGTGTCTTAAGAGAGGGATGCAGAGGCACAAGAGAGTGATGCAAGACTCAAGAGAGTGATGCAGAGGCTGAAGAGAGTGTTGCAGAGGCATAAGAGAGGGATGCAGAGGCTCAAGAGAGGGATGTAGAGGCTTAAGAGAGGGATGCAAAGGCTCAAGAGAGTGATGCAAAGGCTCAAGAGAGTGATGCAGAGGCTTAAGAGAGGGACTCAGAGGCTCAAGAGAAAGATGTAGTGGCTCAAGAGAGTGATGCAGAGGCTCAAGAGAGGGATGCAGAGGTTGAAGAGAGAGATGCAGACGCTTAAGAGAGTGATGCAGAGGTACAAGAGAGTGCAGATGTACAAGAGAATGCAGAGGCTTAATAGAGTGATGCAAAGGCTCAAGAGTGTGGTGCAGAGGCTTACGAGAGTGATGCAGAGGCTCAAGAGAGGGATGTAGAGGCTCAAGAGAATGATGCGGAAGCTTAAGAGAATGATGCAGAGGCTTATGATAGTGATGCAGAGGCCCAAGAGAGTGATGCAGAGGCTCAAGAGAGGGATTCAGCGGCTCAAGAAATGGATGCAGAGGCGTAAGAGAGTAATGCAGAGGCTCAAGAGAGGGATGTAGAGGCTCAAGAGAGTGATGCAGAGGCCTAGGAGAATGATGCAGAGGCTCAAGAGAGGGATGAAGAGGCTGAGGAGAGTCATGCAGAGGCTCATGAGAGGGATGCAGAGGCTTAAGAGAGTGATTCAGAGGCTTAACAAAGTGATGCAGAGGCTCAAAATAGGGATGCAGGGGCTTAAGAGGGTTATGCAAGGCTCAAGAGAGTGATGCAGTGGCTCAAGAGAGGATGCAGAGGCTGAAGAGAGTGATGCAGGGGCTCAAGAGACTGATGCAGAGGAAGAAGAGAGGGACGCAGAGGCTCAAGAGAGTGATGCAGAGGCTCACGAGAGTGATGCAGAGCCTAAAGAGAATGATGCAGAGGCTCAAGAGAGGGATGCAGAGGCTCAAGAGAATGATGCAGAGGCTCAAAAGAGTGATGCAGAGGATGAATCACTTTCTTATCACTTCGATCACTTTCTTAAGCCTCTCCATCACTCTCTTAAGCCTTTGCATCACTCTTGTAACCCTCTGAATCACTCTCTTGAGCCTTTGCATCCCTCTCTTGAGCCTCTGCTTCATTCCCAAGAGCCTCTGCATCCCTCTCTTGTGCCTCTTCATCCCTCACTTGAGCCTCTGCATCCCTCTCTTGAGCCTCTGCATCCCTCTCTTGAGCCTCTCCATCCCTCTCTTGAGCCTCTGCATCCCTCTCTTAAGCCTCTGCATCACTCTCTTAAGCCTCTGCATCACTCTCGTAAGCCTCTGAATCACTCTGTTGAGCTCTGCTTCACTCTCTTGAGCCTCTCGATCACTCTCTTCAGCCTCTGCATCCCTCTCTTAAGCCTCTGCATCACTCTCTTAAGCCCCTGCATCATTCTTTTGAGCCTCTGCATACCTCTCTTAAGCCTCTACATCATTCTCTTGTGCCTCTGCATCACTCTCTTGAACCTCTGCATCACACTCTTAAGCGTCTGCATCTCTCTCTTCATCCTCTGCATCCCCTCTCTTGAGCTCTGCATCACTCTCTTGAGCCTCTACATCTTTGTCTTGAGCCTCTGCATCCCTCTCTTAAGCCTCTGCATCACTCTCTTGAGCCTTTGCATCACTCTCTTGAGCCTTTGCATCCCGCTCTTAAGTCTCTACATCCATCTCTTGAGCCTCTGCATCCCTCTATTATGCCTCTGCAACACTCTCTTCAGCCTCTGCATCACTCTCTTAAGCCTCTGCATCCCTCTCTTGAGCCTCTGCATCCCTCTCTTAAGCCTCTGCAACACTCTCTTCAGCCTCTGCATCACTCTTTTGAGCCTCTGCATCCCTTTTTTTAGCCTCTGCATCACTTTCTTAAGATTCTGCATCCCTTTCTTGAGCCTTTGCATCACTCTTTTGAACTCCTGCATCCCTCTCATAAGCCCCTGCATCCCTCTCTTGTGCCTCTGCATCCCTCACTTGAGCCTCTGCATCCCTCTCTTGAGCCTCTGCATCCCTCACTTGAGCCTGTGCATCCCTCTCTTGAGGGTTGCAGAGCAATAAACTGAAAATGCAGAACAATAAACTGAAAATTCACAAAAAAGTGGAAAAACGGCAAAATATTGCCTAATTCGATGATATTTAGTTTAAATGACATAAATTTAATGATTTTTAGTACAAAACAAAACGTAAGAAAACTTGCTTAAAAATGCAATATTATGCGAAATTCTCAGATTTAAAGCCAAGTCACATATCGTGAGAAAACATTAAGTATTATCGAAATATTGGTAAAAATGAATATATTTTCGTACAATCACACTACATGAAAAACGTGAAAAAAATCGCTATATTACCAAATTTGAGGATTTTAACTTCAAATCATAAAGCGAGGTTCCATATTATTTAGATCCTAGAAAAGACATATAAAGATGTTGTTTCCAGTACAAATGATAAAAATGAATGTGTTTTCATTAAAATACTCTAAAATGTTCCTAATTTTCCGTTTATATTACCGATGGAAGATTTACACCTAAAACCGCTCTAATCCGGCTGAAACGTCGATATATGCAATAACAACATAACTTCTCGCTTTTTCAATATCTTTCTCAGTTTTTTAACGAGAAACAAATACTTGATTGAAAATTAAGTATTTAATGTTAATTTCTAATCAATTATGTGTTCGCATCATTTTTATCGTATATATAATCAATTTTTAACAATAAACTGAAAATTCACAAAAACGTGGAAAAACGGCAAAATATTGCCTAATTCGATGATATTTTGTTTAAATCACATAAAGGAAAAGAGGATGATAAACGTCAAAATATTGCAAAATTCAATAATTTTTAGTACAAAATAAAACGTAAAAAAACTTGTTTAAAAATGCAATATAATGCGAAATTCAAAGATTTAAGGCCAAATCACATATCGTGAGAAAACATGAAGTAGTATCGAAATATTGGTAAAATGTAGTGTAAAATGTAGCCCCTTTTCCTTTATGTGATTTATACAAAATATCGTCGAATTAGGCAATATTTTGTCGTTTTTCCACGTTTTTGTGAATTTTCAGTTTATTGTTATTTTCATTTCATTTTTTTTCATTTTTCATTCATTTTCATTTTTCATTTCATTTTCATTTCATTCATTTAATACGATAAAAATTATGCAAACACATAATTGATCAGAAAATAACCTTAAATACTTCATTTTCAATCATCTATTTGTTTCTCGTTAAAATACTGAATAAGATATTGAAAAGGGGAAAAGTTCTTTTTTTATTGCATATATCTACGTTTCAGCCGGATTAGAACGGTTTTACGTGTACATCTTCCATCGGTAATAACAACCGAAAATCAGGAACATTTTAGTTAATTTTAATGAAAACAAATTGATTTTTACCATTTGTATTAGAAGCAACATACGTCTTTTCTAGGGTCTAAAAAATACGAAACGTCGCTCTTTGATTCGAAGTTAAAATCCTCAAATTTGGTATAATAATGACTTTTTTCACGTTTTTCATGAAGTTTGATATTACGTAAATATATTCATTTTTACCAATATTTCGATACTATTTCATGTAGTATCACGATATGTGATTTGGCCTTCAAATCTGAGATTTTCGCATAATATTGCATTTTAAGCAAGTTTTCTTGCATTTTGTTCATTACTAAAAATCATCGAATTCAGCAATATTTTGACGTTTATCACCTCCTTTTCTTTTATGTGATATTAACAAAATATCATCGAATTTGGCAATATTTTGCTGTTTTTCCACGTTTTTGTGAATTTTCAGTTTATTTCTATTAATTCATTAAATATACGATAAAAATGATGCAAACACATAATTGATTAGAAATTAACCTTAAACACTTCATCTTCAATCAACTATTTGTTTCTAGTTAAAGTACTGAGTTAGATATTGAAAAGGGGAGAAGTTCTGTTTTATTGCATATATCGACGTTTCAGCCGGATTAGAGCGGTTTTACGAGTACATCTTCCATCGGTAATATAAACCGAAAATCAGAAACATTTTAGTTAATTCTAATGAAAACACATATTTTTTATCATTTGTATTGGAAACAACATTGTCATATGTCTTTTCTTGGATCTAAATAATACGAAACCTCGCTCAATGATTTGAAGTTAAAATCCTCAAATATGGTAATATAGTGACTTTTTTCACGTTATTCATGTAGTGTGATTTTACGTATATATATAAATTCGTTTTTACCAGTATTTCGATACTGCTTCATGTTTTCTCACGATATGTGATTTGGCCTTCAAATCTCAGAATTTCGCAAATTTTGCATTTTAAGCAAGTTTACTTGCATTTTGTTTTGTACTAAAAATCATCGAATTTAGCAATATTTTGACCTTTATCATCCCCTTTTCCTTTATGTGATTTAAACAAATATATTATCGAATTAGGCCGTTTTTCCACGTTTTAGTGAATTTTCAGTTTATTGTTATTAATTCATTAAATATACGATAAAAATTATGCAAACACATAATTGATCAGGAAATAACCTTAAATACTTCATTTTCAATCATCTATTTGATTCTCGTTAAAATAGTGAGTAAGATATTGAAAAGGGGAGATGTTCTGTTTTTATTGCATATATCGACATTTCAGCCGGATTAGAACGGTTTTACGTGTACATCTTCCATCGGTAATATAAACTGAAAATAAGGAACATTTTAGTTCATTTTAATGAAAACACATTGATTTTTATCATTTGTATTGGAAGCAACATCTTTATACGTCTTTTCTAGTGTCTAAAAAATACGAAACGTCGCTCTATGATTCGAAGTTAAAATCCTCAAATTTGGTATAATAATGACTTTTTTCACGTTTTTCATGTAGTTTGATTTTACGTAAATATATTCATTTTTACCAATATTTCGATACTATTTCATGTAGTATCACGATATGTGATTTGGCCTTCAAATCTCAGAATTTCGCAAATTTTGCATTTTTAAGCAAGTTTTCTTGCATTTTGTTTTGTACAAAAATCATGGAATTTAGCAATATTTTGACCTTTATCATCCCCTTTTCCTTTATGTGATTTAAACAAAATATAATCGAATTAGGCAATATTTTGCGGTTTTTCCACGTTTTGTGAATTTTCAGTTATTGTTATTAATTCATTAAATATACGATAAAAATAATGCAAACACATAATTGATCAGAAAATAACCTTAAATACTTCATTTTCAATCATCTATTTGTTTCTCGTTAAAATACGAGTAAGATATTGAAAAGGGAGAAGTTCTGTTTTATTGCATATATCGACGTTTCAGCCGGATTAGAACAGTTTTACGTGTACATCTTCCATCGGTAATATAAACAAAAACAGGAACATTTTAGTTAATTTAATGAAAACACATTGATTTTTATCATTTTTCTTGGAACAACATTTATACGTCTTTTCTAGTGTTTAAAAATACGAAACCTCGCTCTATGATTGAAGTTAAAATCCTCAAATTGGTATAAGAATGACTTTTTTCATGTAGTTTGATTTACGTAAATATATTCATTTTTTACCAATATTTCGATACTATTTCATGTTATCACGATATGTGATTTGGCCTTCAATCTCAGATTTCGCAAATTTGCATTTTAACCAAGTTTTCTTGCATTTTGTTGTACTAAAAATCATCGAATTAGCAATATTTTGACGTTTATCATCCCCTTTTCCTTTATGTGATAAACAAAATTATCGAATTAGGCAATATTTGCCGTTTTTCCACGTTTTTGAGAATTTTCAATTTATTTTTATTAATTATTAAATATACGAAAAAATGATGCAAACACATAATTGATCAGAAAATAACCTTAAATACTTCATTTTCAATCATCTATTTGTTTCTCGTTAAAATACTAGTAAGATATTGAAAGGGGAGAAGTTCTGTTTATTGCATATATCGACGTTTCAGCCGGATTAGACGGTTTACGTGTACATCTTCCATCGGTAATATAAACGAAAATCGGAACATTTTAGTTAATTTAATGAAAACACATTGATTTTTATCATTTGTATTGAACAACATTTATAGTCTTTTCTGGATCTAAAAAATACGAAACTCGCTCTATGATTGAAGTTAAATCCTCAAATATGGTAATATAGACTTTTTTTACGTTTCATGTAGTTGATTTACGTATATATTATTTTTACCAATATTTCGATACTATTTCATGTAGTATCACGATATGTGATTTGGCCTTCAATCTCAGATTTGGCAAATTTGCATTTTAAGCAATTTTCTTGCATTTTTTTGTACTAAAAATCATCGAATTAGCAATATTTTGACCTTTTATCATCCCCTTTTCCTTTATGTGATTTAACAAAATATCATCGAATTAGGCAATATTTTGCGTTTTTCCACGTTTTTTGAATTTTCAGTTTATTGTTATTAATTCATTAAATATACGATAAAAATGATGCAAACACATAATTGATTAAAAATAACCTTAAATACTTAATTTTCAATCACAAATTTGTTTCTCGTTAAAATACTGAGTAAGATATTGAAAAGGGGAGAAGTTCTGTTTTTATTGCATATATCGACGTTTCACCGGATTAGACGGTTTTACGTGTACATCTTCCATCGGTAATATAAACGAAAATCAGGAACATTTTAGTTAATTCTAATGAAAACACATTGATTTTTATCATTTGTATTGAAACAACATTTATACGTTTTTCTTGGATCTAAAAATACGAAACCTCGCTCTATGATTGAAGTTAAAATCTCAAATAGTATAATAATGACTTTTTTCACGTTTTCATGTAGTTGATTACGTAAATATATTTTTACCAATATTTCGATACTACTTCATTTCTCACGATATGTGATTTGGCCTTCAATCTCAGAATTTCAAATTGCATTTTAAGCAAGTTTTCTTGCATTTTGTTTTGTACTAAAAATCATCGAATTAGCAATATTTTGACCTTTATCATCCCCTTTTCCTTTATGTGATAAACAAAATATCATCGAATTAGGCAATATTTTGCTTTTCCACGTTTTTTGAATTTTCAGTTATTGTTATTAATTCATTAAATATACGATAAAAATGATGCAAACACATAATTGATTAGAAATAACCTTAAATACTTCATTTTCAATCAACTATTTGTTTCTCGTTAAAATACTGAGTAAGATATTGAAAGGGGAGAAGTTCTGTTTTTATTGCATATATCGACGTTTCAGCCGGATTAGACGGTTTTACGTGTACATCTTCCATCGGTAATATAAACCGAAAATCAGGAACATTTTAGTTAATTTTAATGAAAACACATTGATTTTTATCATTTGTATTGGAAGCAACATCTTTATAAGTCTTTTCTAGGGTAAAAAAATACGAAACGTCGCTCTATAATTCAAAGGTAAAATCCTCAAATTTGGTACAATAATGACTTTTTTACGTTTTTCATGTAGTTTGATATTACGTAAATATATTATTTTTACCAATATTTCGATACTATTTCATGTGTATCACGATATGTCCTTTTGTCTTCAAATCTAAGATTTTCGCTTAATATTGCATATTATGCAAGTTTTCTTGCATTTTGTTTCGTACTAAAAATCATCGAATTCAGCAATATTTTGACGTTTATCATCCCCTTTTTTTGTGTGATATAATCAAAATATCATCGAAATAGGCAATATTTTGCTGTTTCTTCACTTTTTTGTGAATTTTCAGTTTATTGCTATTAATTCATTAAATATACGAAAAATGATGCAAACACATAATTGATAAGAAATTAACCTTAAACATTTTCAATCAACTATTTGTTTCTCGTTAAAATACTGAGTAAGATATTGGAAAGGGGAGAAGTTCTGTTTTTATTGCATATATCGACGTTTCAGCCGGATTAGAGCGGTTTTACGTGTACATCTTCCATCGGTAATATAAACGGAAAATCAGGAACATTTTAGTTAATTCTAATGAAAACTTATTGATTTTTTTATTTGTATTTGAAACAACATTGTCATATGTTTTTTCTTGGATCTAAATAATACGAAACCTCGCTCTATGATTTGAAGTTAAAATCCTCAAATATGGTAATATAGTGACTTTTTTCACGTTATTCATGTAGTGTGATTTTACGTATATATATTAGATTTTACCAATATTTCGATACTACTTCATGTTTTCTCACGATATGTGATTTGGCCTTCATACCTCAGAATTTCGCAAATTTTGCATTTTAAGCAAGTTTTCTTGCATTTTGTTTTGTACTAAAAATCATCGAATTTAGCAATATTTTGACCTTTATCATCCCCTTTTCCTTTATGTGATTTAAACAAAATATCATCGAATTAGGCAATGTTTTGCCGTTTTTCCATTTTTTTTTAATTTTCAGTTCATTGTTATTAATTCATTATATATACGATGAAAATGATGCAAACACATAATTGATTAGAAAATAACCTTAAATACTTCATTTTCAATCACCAATTTGTTTCTCTTTAAAATACTGAGTAAGATATTAAAAAGGGGAGAAGTTCTGTTTTTATTGCATATATCGACGTTTCAGCCGGATTAGAACGGTTTTACGTGTACATCTTCCATCGGTAATATAAACCGAAAATCAGGAACATTTTAGTTAATTTTAATGAAAACACATTGATTTTTATCATTTGTATTGGAAGCAACATCTTTATACGTCTTTTCTAGGGTAAAAAAAATACGAAACGTCGCTCTATAATTCAAAGGTAAAATCCTCAAATTTGGTACAATAATGACTTTTTTTACGTTTTTCATGTAGTTTGATATTACGTAAATATATTTATTTTTACCAATATTTCGATACTATTTCATGTAGTATCACGATATGTCCTTTTGTCTTCAAATCTAAGATTTTCGCTTAATATTGCATATTATGCAAGTTTTCTTGCATTTTGTTTCGTACTAAAAATCATCGAATTCAGCAATATTTTGAGTTTATCATCCCCTTTTCCTTTATATGATATAATCAAAATATCATTGAAATAGGCAATATTTTGCTGTTTCTCCACGTTTTTGTGAATTTTCAGTTTATTGCTATTAATTCGTTAAATATACGATAAAAATGATGCAAACACATAATTGATAAGAAATTAACCTTAAACATTTTCAATCAACTATTTGTTTCTCGTTAAAATACTGAGTAAGATATTGGAAAGGGGAGAAGTTCTGTTTTTATTGAATATATCGACGTTTCAGCCGGATTAGAGCGGTTTTACGTGTACATCTTCCATCGGTAATATAAACGGAAAATCAGGAACATTTTAGTTATTTCTAATGAAAACATATTGATTTTTTTATTTGTATTTGAAACAACATTGTCATATGCTTTTTCTTGGATCTAAATAATACGAAACCTCGCTCTATGATTTGAAGTTAAAATCCTCAAATATGGTAATATAGTGACTTTTTTCACGTTATTCATGTAGTGTGATTTTACGTATATATATTAGTTTTTACCAATATTTCGATACTACTTCATGTTTTATCACGATATGTAATTTGGCCTTCATATCTCAGAATTTCGCAAATTTTGCATTTTAAGCAAGTTTTCTTGCATTTTGTTTTGTACCAAAAATCATCGAATTTAGCAATATTTTGACCTTTATCATCCCCTTTTCTTTTATGTGATTTAAACAAAATATCATCGAATTAGGCAATATTTTGCCGTTTTTCCACGTTTTTTGAATTTTCAGTTTATTGTTATTAATTCATTAAATATACGATAAAAATGATGCAAGCAAATAATTGATTAGAAAATAACCTTAAATACTTCATTTTCAATCACCAATTTGTTTCTCGTTAAAATACTGAGTAAGATATTGAAAAGGGGAGAAGTTCTGTTTTTATTGCATATATCGACGTTTCAGCCGGATTAGAACGGTTTTACGTGTACATCTTCCATCGGTAATATAAACCAAAAATCAGGAACATTTTAGTTAATTTTAATGAAAACACATTGATTTTTATCATTTGTATTGGAAGCAACATCTTTATACGTCTTTTCTAGGGTCTAAAAAATACGATACGTCGCTTTATGATTCGAAGTTAAAATCGTCAAATTTGGTATAATAATGACTTTTTTCACGTTTTTCATGTAGTTTGATATTACGTAAATATATTCATTTTACCAATATTTCGATAAGGTAAGGTTATTTTATTTAGGTTTTCCACCTAAGTTGGAAAACACACTATACGTCACCTTACAAGTTCACTCACCAAAGTTTCTGATACTAAGTTTATAGAGTGGCTACGGCAGTCAGTTCTCCCCCCACTCGGCCTGAAGGTATAGTCTGGCTACGGGAACTTCTCGACAAGCGATCTCTTTCTCTCTCTGTCCTGCTCAAATAGACAATTTTGAGAAAGCAACAGGTGCTGTCATTAACAAAGACAAAACGTGTATGATGAGGCATGGCAGATGGTATAATAAAGTTACCTGGACAGGTTCATGGTTCAAAGTAGTGATGCCTATTTAAGATCTTGGGATTTGTTGGTGTAAAACATACGGAACAACATTGGTTACGAATTGTTAAGTATTATGTGGAAATATAATAGTAGCTACGAGTATTTTGTCAAATATGAAAATAATCCTGTTTCAGAAGGCTGTAATAATCAGTTCCAAACTTTGTCTAAAGTGTGGTATTTGCCTCAGTTTTCCAACTGACAAGAAAAGTGCTATGGAGATTGACAATATTTTTAGGTATGTTGGTATGGTTGATACCAACCAATTAAACGGACTACTCTATGTAGAGGTAAGAAAAACGGTGGAATAGGAATACTGAATGTGTACCATAAGTCATTGACAATCTTTTGTGTTACCTTTAGAAAGGAGATAATGCGGAGGAATAGAGTAAATGCGCTAGGACATTACTTTTGTAAATTACGTGTTAGCTACTTGATACATATGCCAGAGTATACTGTCCTTGATACATATGCCAGAGTATACTGACCTTGATACATATGCCAGAATATACTGACCTTGCCTTTACTTCACCTCACTGTTATTCATGTGCAATTGATGTTCTCAAGCGGATTTGTAATACTGAAGGTTTTTTAATGATGAAGAGTAAACACGTGTGTGATGTTCTGCTCCCAATTATAGTTGCTAGAGTAGAGGAGGCATATCCACTCTCTAACCGGCGAGCAATATGGGCAAACCTTCATGTTAAATTTATTGTCCCAAGACAACGTGAGCTATTGTATAGGTAATGGTAAGGGGCGAGAAGTCAGACTGGCGAACAGTAACAAGTGGAGTACCTCAAGGATCGGTGCTGGGACCAATCCTCTTTCTAATTTACGTAAATGATATGTTTACAAGAGTGGAATCATACATGTCAATGTTTGCGGATGACGCAAAATTAAGGAGAAGAGTAGTGACAGACGAGGATTGTAGGATCCTCCAAGAGGACTTAAACAGGTTGCAGAGATGGTCAGGGAAATGGCTACTGGAGTTTAACACCAGTAAATGTAAAGTTATGGAAATGGGATCAGGTGATAGGAGACCAAAGGGACAGTACACAATGAAGGGGAACAGCCTACCTGTAACGATTCGAGAAAGAGACCTGGGAGTGGATGTGACACCTAATCTAACTCCTGAGGCACATATAAATAGGATAACGACAGCAGCGTACTCTACACCGGCGAAAATTAGAACTTCATTCAGAAACCTAAATGAGGAGGCATTTAGGGCGCTTTACACTGCCTACGTGAGACCCGTCTTAGAGTATGCCGCGCCATCATGGAGCCCCCACGTGAAGAAACACAAAAAACTGGAGAAGGTTCAGGATTTGCGACGAGGCTTGTCCCAGAGTTACGAGGGATGGGATATGAAGAGCGTCTCCATCTCTCCATGATTTAGGTCCCCCATGGCCAGCAGCTTCGCTCTCATTCTATGCTCTATAGTTGCTGCCCTTTGTGTGTGTGTGTGTGTGTATTATACTATATTCCTGTTAAAAGTCCAGCCCGTCCTCATAAATAAAGTCCAGAGTTCATTCCATGCACCCGGCAAACACCCTTTTTATGAAAGGAAAACGGTTTACACACGACTCACAACTGATGACATCCGAACACTTCCGGAACAAGTGCTTCGCTTACGAATTTTGTTCGAACCACAACGCTGTAAATGCTTTACCCACGTACTACAAATACAAATAATCGCCAACACAACCTAAACACCTAACCTAACTAATGCATAAATATGCACAGTAAGCCAATATACTAAATGGTTATTTATATTTAAGAAAATTCCCATTTTGAATGAACAGCATGTTAAAATTTTTGAATGCGTCTTTGGGGTCGACCACTGGATGGAATGGACTTGAGAGGACGGGTTGTTCAGATTGTGATCCTGTTCTATTATCTGTTTCTCATTTACTAAGAAAAAAGCTTAAAAGATACAAACATGTTATATATTAAGGAGCGTGAAGCACCTATCCGATTCCTTCAAGATACCAACTTTTCCGGGCATCCTAAAATAGTTAGAACTTGTAAAAACTTGTTTTTACTTCTGGAAATATTAATATGAAAATCAATATCAAATACTGACAAGTTTTTTGTTCCTGTCAGAGTTGTGGAAAATGTGAATAACGCGTCGACAGATGTCGCTGGTGAATAGGATCCTCTATGGATCGTCTGCATAGGGGATTCGAAACTGTTTATGTTAACTAAACCCATATTTGATTTCCTCTACACATGGCGTTGTGATTATTGGGGCTCTGACCAGGCCTCGTGGTTGGCGGTCTGGTCATATAAACTGTTAGACGCCGCGACTTGCATTATAACCCATCCTTCCAAGCAATTTGTGAATTCTTGATTTTGCCAAATAAAATTAAAAGAAATGTGTAATTAGACTTAGATGCTTAGGTTAGGTTAGGTTCTGTTCGTAATTCTGTGTGTTTGTGGTCCATAGAGTGAGGCATTCGCAGAGCTGTAATTTGAACAAAGGACATCAGAGAAGTAAGTAATTATCAAAAGAAGGCACCAAACCAGGAAGGCTATGTAGCACCATCAAATGCACAGAATTTTCAAAGGGCGCTAAATATCATTAAGGATGCCAATACGAGAACAAAAACGCATAAGGCGAACGATATCAAAAGTATCCGAGTCACCAAGAATTCTATTGAGGGACAAGTGACCGCGAGGGGCGGTCGGAAAGCAAGACACACGCTCGTCCTGGAAGTCAGGACATTCAAGAAGGACATGCACGACCGTAAGAGGGACACTGCAACTAGGACAATAAGGAGCAGGGCGGCGCTCCATCAAGTGACCATGGGTTAAGCGAGTATGGCCAATACGCAACCTTGCCAGAGCTGTTTCCCATCGCCGGTTACGGTGGTAGGAGGACGGCCACGAGGAAACACAACATTTAAGAGTACGTGGTTTGTTACCAGTAACAGACGACCAAGAAGCCTGCCAACGGGAAAGGTTGGAGGAATTGATAACAGGGTAAAAGTCGGAATATGGAATACCTTTACGAGAGATGGGACAAGAGTGGACAGCTTCCTTGGCGGCAGCATCCGCACGCTCATTGAAAGACACACCAATATGGCTGGGAACCCAACGAAACTCAACCGACTTAAATTTACTGTGAACAAGAATCAGCCAATGTCGGATCTCGACAACTACTGGATGAACATGATTAAAGGACCCGAGAGCCATTAGGGCACTACGAGAGTCAACAACAACTACAAAGGAAGACTGACAACGAGAAAGCAGGAGACGAAGAGCATAGAGAATAGCATAAAGTTCCGCTGTAAAGATGCTAGTCTCCGGAGGTAAGCGACAGATATAAGTGCGATCAGGAAAAACAACAAAGTAGCCAACACCGTCCGCAGACTTAGACCCATCGGTGAAGACAGAAACGGAGCGGGAGTAAGAAGAAAAATGCTCAAGGAAAAGGCGTTTTAGAACCGTAGGAGGGGTAAAAACTTTAGTGATACGGGTCAAGGAAGTACAAAACCGCGGAAGAGGGACTCTCCATGGGGCAAAGAATGAACAACACGAGGAGAAACATTAGAAATACGAACGGAAAGAGAATCCTGGAAGCGAGATAACTGGACAGAAAGAGGGAGGTGATGAAGAGGAACAGGAACCGCAGGAGGGGTAAAAGTTAAAGCATGACAGAGGCGAGAGGAAGGATGTTGTAAAGACCGCGCAAGATAGCGAAGACAGTAGCGATCACGGCGGTCCTGGAGAGACAGGAAGCCGGTGTCAACATACAAGCTAAGGACGGGAGTCGAACGAAAGGCACCAGAACTGAGGCACAACCCAGTATGATGCAAAGCATCAAGACGGCGAAGAGTAGAAGGAGAAGCAGACGAGTAAGCAGGGCAACCATAATCGAGCTTAGACAGGACGAGAGAGGAATGTAAAGCAAGGAGAGTGCGCCTATCTGCCCCCCAAGAAGTATGGGACAAGACCCGAAGGAGGGTAAGGGCCTTAGAGCACTCAACACGGAGGTAAGAGATATGGGGAGACCAAGACAAACGAGTGTCAAGGAATAACCCCTAAAGCTTCGCGGAATCTTTGTATTCAAGAGGATGACCATAAAGTGACAAAGAGGGACGAAGAACGACCCGTTTCCGCGTAAAAGTCATGGCACAAGTCTTAGAAGTAGAGAACTTGAAGCCATGATCGGTGGCCCAAGACGACACGGCATCAATTGCAAGTTGAAGCCGGCGCTGAAGGAGAGGCGAATCATCACCCCGACAGCAAAGGGTAAGATCATCGACATAGAGAGCGGAGAAGACACCAGAAGGAAGAGAGGAAAGAAGACCATTGAGGGCAACCAGAAAAAGAATAGTGCTCAGAACACTACCCTGGGGCACACCTTCGTATTGCTGAAAAGAGGCAGAGAGAGCAGTACCAAGGCGCACCCGAAAGGAACGACGAGAGAGGAAGCTGCGGAGAAAGAGAGGGAGATGACCACGAAGGCCAAAAGAATGAAGTTGAGATAGAATATGATATCGCCAAGTGGTGTCGTAAGCCTTTTCCAGGTCAAAAAGGACGGCAACAACGGAGGTCATCGCAGCAAAAGCAATACGAATATAGACCTCCAAGTTCACCAGGACATCTGTCGTGCTGCGGCACTTGCGGAAACCAAATTGAGAAGGGGAGAGGAGGTGATGGTGTTCCAGGAACCACATCAGACGAACGTTAACCATACGTTCAAAGAGTTTGCAGGCACAACTTGTGAGAGCAATAGGGCGAAAGTCCTTAGGGGAAGTACACAGAGACCCCGGTTCGCGGACAGGGAGGACAACGGCATCGAGCCAGTCCTCAGGGACTGACGACGACTCCCAGATCCGATTATACAGACTCAGTAAATACTGAGACGTGCACAGAGGGAGATGGCGAAGCATCTCATAATGAATACCATCGCAGCCCGCCGCCGTAGAACCGCAGAGGGCCAGGGCAGAACGAAGTACAGAGAGAGAGAGGAGATCATTATAGGGAAGCTGAAGACAAGTGCAGAAATCTAAAGGACGAGACTCAAGGACAGGTTTACGAAGAAGGAAAGATTGGGGAAGATGAAGACCAGAGCTAACAGAAGAAAAGTGGGAACCCAGTACGGAAGCGACCTGCAACGGGTCCGCAACAAGAGCATCATGGAGGTGAAGGACCGGTGAAACATCGGGAACGAACTTACCCGCTATCTTGCGGATACGCTTCCAGATCTGGGCGAGAGGAGTTTCGGACGTAATAGTGACTTTTTCACGTTATTCATGTAGTGTGATTTTACGTATTGGTTTTTACCAATATTTCGATACTACTTCATGTTTTCTCACGATATCAGATTTGGCCTTCAAATCTCAGAATTTCGAAAATTTTGCATTTTTAAGCAAGTTTTCTTGCATTTTGTTTTGTACTAATAATCATCAAATTTAGCAATATTTTGACCTTTATCATCCTCTTTTCCTTTATGTGATTTAAACCAAATATCATCGAATTAGGCCGTTTTTCCACGTTTTTGTGAATTTTCAGTTTATTGTTATTAATTCATTAAATATACGATAAAAATTATGCAAACACATAATTGATCAGAAAATATCCTTAAATACTTCATTTTCAATCATCTATTTGTTTCTCATTAAAATACTGAGTAAGATATTAAAAAGGGGAGAAGTTCTGTTTTTATTGCATATAACGACGTTTCAGCTGGAATAGAACGGTTTTACATGTACATCTTACATCGGTAATATAAACCGAAAATCAGGAACATTTTAGTTAATTTTAATGAAAACACATTGATTTTTATCATTTGTATTGGAAGCAACATCTTTATACGTCTTTTCTAGGGTCTAAAAAATACGAAACGTCGCTCTATGATTCGAAGTTAAAATCCTCAAATTTGGTATAATAATGACTTTTTTCACGTTTTTCACGTTGTTTGATATTACGTAAATGTATTCATTTGTACCAATATTTCGATACTATTTCATGTAGTATCACGATATGTGATTTGGCCTTGAAATCTCAGATTTTCGCATAATATCGCATTTTAAGCAAGTTTTCTTGCATTTTGTTTCGTACTAAAAATCATCGAATTCAGCAATATTTTGACGTTTATCATCCCCTTTTCCTTTATGTGATATAAACAAAATATCATCGAATTAGGCAATATTTTGCTGTTTTCCATGTTTTTGTGAATTTTCAGTTTATTGTTATTAATTCATTATATATACGATAAAAATGATGCAAACACATAGTTGATTAGAAATTAACCTTAAACACTTCATTTTCAAACAACTTTTTGTTTCTCGTTAAAATACTGAGTATGATATTGAAAAGGGGAAAAAGTTCTGTTTTTATTGCATATATCGACGTTTCAGCCGGATTAGAGCGAATTTACATGTCAATCTTCCATCGGTAATATAAACGGAAAATCAGGAACATTTAAGTTAATTCTAATGAAAACAAATTGATTTTTATCATTTGTATTTAAAACAACATTGTCATGTCTTTTCTTGGATCTAAATAATACGAAACCTCGCTCTATGATTTGAAGTTAAAATCCTCAAATATGGTAATATAGTGACTTTTTTCACGTTATTCATGTAGTGTGATTTTACATATTCGTTTTTACTAATATTTCGATACTACTTCATGTTTTCTCACGATATGAGATTTGGCCTTAAAATCTCAGAATTTCGCAAATTTTGCATTTTTAAGCAAGTTTTCTTGCATTTCGTTTTGTACTAAAAATCATCGAATTTAGCAATATTTTGACCTTTATCATTCCCTTTTCCTTTATGTGATTTAAACCAAATATCATCGAATTAGGCCGTTTTTCCACGTTTTTGTGAATTTTCAGTTTATTGTTATTAATTCATTAAATATACGATAAAAATTATGCAAACACATAATTGATCAGAAAATAACCTTAAATACTTCATTTTCAATCATCTATTTGTTTCTCGTTAAAATACTGAGTAAGATATTGAAAAGGGGAGATGGTCTGTTTTTATTGCATATATCGACGTTTCAGCCGGATTAGAGCGGTTTTACGTGTACATCTTCCATCGGTAATATAAACGGAAAATCAGGAATATTTTAGTTAATTCTAATGAAAACACATTCATTTTTATCATTTGTATTGGAAACAACATTGTCATATGTCTTTTCTTGGATCTAAATAATACGAAACCTCGCTCTATGATTTGAAGTTAAAATCCTCAAATATTAAAATATAGTGACTTTTTTACGTTATTCATGTAGTTTGATATTACGTAAATATACTCGTTTTTACCAATATTTCGATACTACTTCATGTTTTCTCACGATATGTAATTTGGCCTTCAAATCTCAGAATTTCGCAAATTTTGCATTTTTAAGCAATTTTTCTTGCATTTTGTTTTGAACTAAAAATCATCGAATTTAGCAATATTTTGACCTTTATCATCCCCTTTTCCTTTATGTGATTTAAACCAAATATCATCGAATTTGGCCGTTTAAGGTTAATTTCTAATCAATTATGTGTTTTCATCATTTTTATCGTATATTTAATGATTTAATAGCAATAAACTGAAAATTCACAAAAACGTGGAAAAACAGCAAAATATTGCCTAATTCGATGATATTTTGTTTATATCAAATAATGGAAAAGGGGATGATAAACGTCAAAATATTGCTGAATTCGATGATTATTAGTATGAAACAAAATGCAAGAAAACTTGCTTAAAATGCAATATTAAGCGAAAATCTGAGATTTGAAGGCCAAATCACATATCGTAATACTACATGAAATAGTATCGAAATATTGGTAAAAATGAATATATTTACGTAATATCAAACTACATGAAAAACGTAAAAAAAGTCATTATTATGCCAAATTTGAGTATTTTACCTTCGAATCATAGAGCGACGTTTCGTATTTTTTAGACCCTAGAAAAGACGTATAAAGATGTTGCTTCCAATACAAATAATAAAAATCAATGTGTTTTCATTAAAATTAACTAAAATGTTCCTGATTTTCGCTTTATATTACCGATTGAAGATGTACACGTAAAAGTGTTCTAATCCGGCTGAACGTCGATATATGCAATAAAAACAGAACTTCTCCCTTTTTCAATATCTTACTCAGTATTTTAACGAGATACAATCTGGTGTTTGAAAATGAAGCATTTAAGGTTATTTTCTAATCAATTATGTGCTTGCATCATTTTTATCGTATATTTAATGAATTAATAACAATAAACTGAAAATTCAAAAAACGTGGAAAAACGGCAAAATGTTGCCTAATTCGATGATATTTTTTTAAATCACATAAAGGAAAAGGGGATGATAAAGGTCAATATATTGCTAAATTCGATGATTTTTGGTACAAAACAAAATGCAAGAAAACTTGCTTAAAATGCAAAATTTGCGAAATTCTGAGATATGAAGGCCAAATCACATATCGTGAGAAAACATGAAGTAGTATCGAAATATTGGTAAAAACTAATATATATACGTAAAATCACACTACATGAATAACGTGAAAAAAGTCACTATATTACCATATTTGAGGATTTTAACTTCCAATCATAGAGCGAGGTTTCGTATTATTCAGATCCAAGAAAAAACATGACAATGTTGTTTCAAATACAAATGAAAAAAAATCAATGTGTTTTCATTAGAATTAACTAAAATATTTCTGATTTTCCGTTTATATTACCGATGGAAAATGTACACGTAAAACCGCTGTAATCCGCCTGAAACGTCAATATATGCAATAAAAACAGAACTTCTCCCCTTTCCAATATCTTACTCAGTATTTTAACGAGAAACAAATAGTTGATTGAAAGAGAAGTGTTTAAGGTTAATTTCTAATCAATTATGTGTTTGCATCATTTTTATCGTATATTTAGTGAATTAATAGCAATAAACTGAAAATTCACAAAAACGTGGCAAAACAGCAAAATATTGACTAATTCGATGATATTTTGTTTATATCACATAAAGGAAACGGGGATGATAAACGTCAAAATATTGCTGAATTCGATGATTTTTAGTACGAAACAAAATGCAAGAAAACTTACTTAAAATGCAATATTATGCGAAAATCTGAGATTTGAAGGCCAAATCACATATCGTGATACTATATGAAATAGTATCGAAATATTGGTAAAAATGAATATATTTACGTAATATCAAACTACATGAAAAACGTGAAAAAAGTCATTATTATACCAAATTTTACGATTTTAACTTCGAATCATAAAGCGACGTTTCGTATTTTTTAGACCCTAGAAAAGACGTATAAAGATGTTGCTTCCAATACAAATGATAAAAATCAATGTGTTTTCAATAAGATTAACTAAAATGTCCTGATTTTCGGTTTATATTATCGATGGAAGATGTACACATAAAAGTGTTCTAATCCGGCTGAACGTCGATATATGCAATAAAAACAGAACTTCTCCCTTTTTCAATATCTTACTTAGTATTTTAACGAGATACAATCTGGTGTTTGAAAATGAAGTATTTAAGGTTATTTTCTAATCAATTATGTGCTTGCATCATTTTTATCGTATATTTAATGAATTAATAACAATAAACTGAAAATTCAAAAAACGTGGAAAAACGGCAAAATATTGTCTAATTCGATGATATTTTGTTTAAATCACATAAAGGAAAAGGGGATGAGAAAGGTTAAAATATTGCTAAATTCGATGATTTTTGGTACAAAACAAAATGCAAGAAAACTTGCTTAAAATGCAAAATTTGCGAAATTCTGAGATATGAAGGCCAAATCACATATTGTGAGAAAACATGAAGTAGTATCGAAATATTGGTAAAAACTAATATATATACGTAAAATCACACTACATGAATAACGTGAAAAAAGTCACTATATTACCATATTTGAGGATTTTAACTTCAAATCATAGAGCGAGGTTTCGTATTATTCAGATCCAAGAAAAAACATGACAATGTTGTTTCAAATACAAATGAAAAAAATCAATGTGTTTTCATTAGAATTAACTAAAATATTTCTGATTTTCCGTTTATATTACCGATGGAAAATGTACACGTAAAACCGCTGTAATCCGCCTGAAACGTCGATATATGCAATAAAAACAGAACTTCTTCCCTTTCCAATATCTTACTCAGTATTTTAACGAGAAACAAATAGTTGATTGAAAGAGAAGTGTTTAAGGTTAATTTCTAATCAATTATGTGTTTGCATCATTTTTATCGTATATTTAATGAATTAATAGCAATAAACTGAAAATTCACAAAAACGTGGCAAAACAGCAAAATATTGACTAATTCGATGATATTTTGTTTATATCACATAAAGGAAACGGGGATGATAAACGTCAAAATATTGCTGAATTCGATGATTTTTAGTACGAAACAAAACGCAAGAAAACTTGCTTAAAATGCAATATTATGCGAAAATCTGATATATGAAGGCCAAATCACATATCGTGATACTATATGAAATAGTATCGAAATATTGGTAAAAATGAATATATTTACGTAATATCAAACTACATGAAAAACGTGAAAAAAATCATTATTATACCAAATTTGACGATTTTAACTTCGAATCATAAAGCGACGTTTCGTATTTTTTAGACCCTAGAAAAGACGTATAAAGATGTTGCTTCCAATACAAATGATAAAAATCAATGTGTTTTCATTAAAATTAACTAAAATGTCCTGATTTTCGGTTTATATTACCGATGGAAGATGTACACATAAAAGTGTTCTAATCCGGCTGAACGGCGATATATGCAATAAAAACAGAACTTCTCCCTTTTTCAATATCTTACTTAGTATTTTAACGAGATACAATCTGGTGTTTGAAAATGAAGTATTTAAGGATATTTTCTAATCACTTATGTGCTTGCATAATTTTTATCGTATATTTAATGAATTAATAACAATAAACTGAAAATTCAAAAAACGTGGAAAAACAGCAAAATATTGCCTAATTCGATGATATTTTGTTTAAATCACATAAAGGAAAAGGGGATGATAAAGGTTAAAATATTGCTAAATTCGATGATTTTTGGTACAAAACAAAATGCAAGAAAACTTGCTTAAAATGCAAAATTTGCGAAATTCTGAGATATGAAGGCCAAATCACATATTGTGAGAAAACATGAAGTAGTATCGAAATATTGGTAAAAACTAATATATATACGTAAAATCACACTACATGAATAACGTGAAAAAAGTCACTATATTACCATATTTGAGGATTTTAACTTCAAATCATAGAGCGAGGTTTCGTATTATTCAGACCCAAGAAAAAACATGACAATGTTGTTTCAAATACAAATGAAAAAAATCAATGTGTTTTCATTAGAATTAACTAAAATATTTCTGATTTTCCGTTTATATTACCGATGGAATATGTACACGTAAAACCGCTGTAATCCGCCTGAAACGTCAATATATGCAATAAAAACAGAACTTCTCCCCTTTCCAATATCTTACTCAGTATTTTAACGAGAAACAAATAGTTGATTGAAAGAGAAGTGTTTAAGGTTAATTTCTAATCAATTATGTGTTTGCATCATTTTTATCGTATATATAATGAATTAATAGCAATAAACTGAAAATTCACAAAAACGTGGCAAAACAGCAAAATATTGACAAATTTGATGATATTTTGTTTATATCACATAAAGGAAACGGGGATGATAAACGTCAAAATATTGCTGAATTCGATGATTTTTAGTACGAAACAAAATGCAAGAAAACTTGCTTAAAATGCAATATTATGCGAAAATCTGAGATTTGAAGGCCAAATCACATTACGTGATACTATATGAAATAGTATCGAAATATTGGTAAAAATGAATATATTTACGTAATATCAAACTACATGAAAAACGTGAAAAAAATCATTATTATACCAAATTTGACGATTTTAACTTCGAATCATAAAGCGACGTTTCGTATTTTTTAGACCCTAGAAAAGACGTATAAAGATGTTGCTTCCAATACAAATGATAAAAATCAATGTGTTTTCATTAAAATTAACTAAAATGTCCTGATTTTCGGTTTATATTACCGATGGAAGATGTACACATAAAAGTGTTCTAATCCGGCTGAACGTCGATATATGCAATAAAAACAGAACTTCTCCCTTTTTCAATATCTTACTTAGTATTTTAACGAGATACAATCTGGTGTTTGAAAATGAAGTATTTAAGGTTATTTTCTAATCAATTATGTGCTTGCATCATTTTTATCGTATATATAATGAATTAATAACAATAAACTGAAAATTCAAAGAACGTGGAAAAACGGCAAAATATTGCCTAATTCGATGATATTTTGTTTAAATCACATAAAGGAAAAGGGGATGATAAAGGTCAAAATATTGCTAAATTCGATGATTTTTGGTACAAAACAAAATGCAAGAAAACTTGCTTAAAATGCAAAATTTGCGAAATTCTGAGATATGAAGGCCAAATCACATATTGTGAGAAAACATGAAGTAGTATCGAAATATTGGTAAAAACGAATATATATACGTAAAATCACACTACATGAATAACGTGAAAAAAGTCACTATATTACCATATTTGAGGATTTTAACTTCAAATCATAGAGCGAGGTTTCGTATTATTCAGATCCAAGAAAAAACATGACAATGTTGTTTCAAATACAAATGAAAAAAATCAATGTGTTTTCATTAGAATTAACTAAAATATTTCTGATTTTCCGTTTATATTACCGATGGAAAATGTACACGTAAAACCGCTGTAATCCGCCTGAAACGTCGATATATGCAATAAAAACAGAACTTCTCCCCTTTCCAATATCTTACTCAGTATTTTAACGAGAAACAAATAGTTGATTGAAAGAGAAGTGTTTAAGGTTAATTTCTAATCAATTATGTGTTTGCATCATTTTTATCGTATATTTAATGAATTAATAGCAATAAACTGAAAATTCACAAAAACGTGGCAAAACAGCAAAATATTGACTAATTCGATGATATTTTGTTTATATCACATAAAGGAAACGGGGATGATAAACGTCAAAATATTGCTGAATTCGATGATTTTTAGTACGAAACAAAATGCAAGAAAACTTACTTAAAATGCAATATTATGCGAAAATCTGAGATTTGAAGGCCAAATCACATATCGTGATACTATATGAAATAGTATCGAAATATTGGTAAAAATGAATATATTTACGTAATATCAAACTACATGAAAAACGTGAAAAAAGTCATTATTATACCAAATTTGACGATTTTAACTTCGAATCATAAAGCGACGTTTCGTATTTTTTAGACCCTAGAAAAGACGTATAAAGATGTTGCTTCCAATACAAATGATAAAAATCAATGTGTTTTCAATAAGATTAACTAAAATGTCCTGATTTTCGGTTTATATTACCGATGGAAGATGTACACATAAAAGTGTTCTAATCCGGCTGAACGGCGATATATGCAATAAAAACAGAACTTCTCCCTTTTTCAATATCTTACTTAGTATTTTAACGACATACAATCTGGTGTTTGAAAATGAAGTATTTAAGGTTATTTTCTAATCACTTATGTGCTTGCATCATTTTTATCTTATATTTAATGAATTAATAACAATAAACTGAAAATTCAAAAAACGTGGAAAAACGGCAAAATATTGCCTAATTTGATGATATTTTGTTTAAATCACATAAAGGAAAAGGGGATGATAAACGTCAAAATATTGCTAAATTCGATGATTTTTGGTACAAAACAAAATGCAAGAAAACTTGCTTAAAATGCAAAATTTGCGAAATTCTGAGATATGAAGGCCAAATCACATATTGTGAGAAAACATGAAGTAGTATCGAAATATTGGTAAAAACTAATATATATACGTAAAATCACACTACATGAATAACGTGAAAAAAGTCACTATATTACCATATTTGAGGATTTTAACTTCAAATCATAGAGCGAGGTTTCGTATTATTCAGATCCAAGAAAAAACGTGACAATGTTGTTTCAAATACAAATGAAAAAAATCAATGTGTTTTCATTAGAATTAACTAAAATATTTCTGATTTTCCGTTTATATTACCGATGGAAAATGTCCACGTAAAACCGCTGTAATCCGCCTGAAACGTCGATATATGCAATAAAAACAGAACTTCTCCCCTTTCCAATATCTTACTCAGTATTTTAACGAGAAACAAATAGTTGATTGAAAATGAATTGTTTAAGGTTAATTTCTAATCAATTATGTGTTTTCATCATTTTTATCGTATATTTAATGATTTAATAGCAATAAACTGAAAATTCACAATAACGTGGAAAAACAGCAAAATATTGCCTAATTCGATGATATTTTGTTTATATCAAATAATGGAAAAGGGGATGATAAACGTCAAAATATTGCTGAATTCGATGATTATTAGTATGAAACAAAATGCAAGAAAACTTGCTTAAAATGCAATATTAAGCGAAAATCTGAGATTTGAAGGCCAAATCACATATCGTGATACTACATGAAATAGTATCGAAATATTGGTAAAAATGAATATATTTACGTAATATCAAACTACATGAAAAACGTAAAAAAAGTCATTATTATGCCAAATTTGAGTATTTTACCTTCGAATCATAGAGCGACGTTTCGTATTTTTTAGACCCTAGAAAAGACGTATAAAGATGTTGCTTCCAATACAAATAATAAAAATCAATGTGTTTTCATTAAAATTAACTAAAATGTTCCTGATTTTCGGTTTATATTACCGATGGAAGATGTACACGTAAAAGTGTTCTAATCCGGCTGAACGTCGATATATGCAATAAAAACAGAACTTCTCCCTTTTTCAATATCTTACTCAGTATTTTAACGAGATACAATCTGGTGTTTGAAAATGAAGCATTTAAGGTTATTTTCTAATCAATTATGTGCTTGCATCATTTTTATCGTATATTTAATGAATTAATAACAATAAACTGAAAATTCAAAAAACGTGGAAAAACGGCAAAATGTTGCCTAATTCGATGATATTTTGTTTAAATCACATAAAGGAAAAGGGGATGATAAAGGTCAAAATATTGCTAAATTCGATGATTTTTGGTACAAAACAAAATGCAAGAAAACTTGCTAAAAATGCAAAATTTGCGAAATTCTGAGATATGAAGGCCAAATCACATATCGTGAGAAAACATGAAGTAGTATCGAAATATTGGTAAAAACTAATATATATACGTAAAATCACACTACATGAATAACGTGTTAAAAGTCACTATATTACCATATTTGAGGATTTTAACTTCAAATCATAGAGCGAGGTTTCGTATTATTCAGATCCAAGAAAAAACATGAAAATGTTGTTTCAAATACAAATGAAAAAAAATCAATGTGTTTTCATTAGAATTAACTAAAATATTTCTGATTTTCCGTTTATATTACCGATGGAAAATGTACACGTAAAACCGCTGTAATCCGCCTGAAACGTCAATATATGCAATAAAAACAGAACTTCTCCCCTTTCCAATATCTTACTCAGTATTTTAACGAGAAACAAATAGTTGATTGAAAGAGAAGTGTTTAAGGTTAATTTCTAATCAATTATGTGTTTGCATCATTTTTATCGTATATTTAATGAATTAATAGCAATAAACTGAAAATTCACAAAAACGTGGCAAAACAGCAAAATATTGACTAATTCGATGATATTTTGTTTATATCACATAAAGGAAACGGGGATGATAAACGTCAAAATATTGCTGAATTCGATGATTTTTAGTAGTTTCAGGCGGATTAGAGCAGTTTTACGTGTACATATTCCATCGGTAATATAAACGGAAAATCAGAAATATTTTAGTTAATTCTAATGAAAATACATTGATTTTTTTCATTTGTATTTGAAACAACATTGTCATGTTTTTTCTTGGATCTGAATAATACGAAACCTCGCTCTATGATTTGAAGTTAAAATCCTCAAATATGGTAATATAGTGACTTTTTTCACGTTATTCATGTAGTGTGATTTTACGTATATATATTAGTTTTTACCAATATTTCGATACTACTTCATGTTTTCTCACAATATGTGATTTGGCCTTCATATCTCAGAATTTCGCAAATTTTGCATTTTAAGCAAGTTTTCTTGCATTTTGTTTTGTACCAAAAATCATCGAATTTAGCAATATTTTGACCTTTATCATCCCCTTTTCCTTTATGTGATTTAAACAAAATATCATCAAATTAGGCAATATTTTGCCGTTTTTCCACGTTTTTTGAATTTTCAGTTTATTGTTATTAATTCATTAAATATACGATAAAAATGATGCAAGCACATAAGTGATTAGAAAATAACCTTAAATACTTCATTTTCAAACACCAGATTGTATCTCGTTAAAATACTAAGTAAGATATTAAAAAAGGGAGAAGTTCTGTTTTTATTGCATATATCGCCGTTCAGCCGGATTAGAACACTTTTATGTGTACATCTTCCATCGGTAATATAAACCGAAAATCAGGACATTTTAGTTAATCTTATTGAAAACACATTGATTTTTATCATTTGTATTGGAAGCAACATCTTTATACGTCTTTTCTAGGGTCTAAAAAATACGAAACGTCGCTTTATGATTCGAAGTTAAAATCGTCAAATTTGGTATAATAATGACTTTTTTCACGTTTTTCATGTAGTTTGATATTACGTAAATATATTCATTTTTACCAATATTTCGATACTATTTCATATAGTATCACGATATGTGATTTGGCCTTCAAATCTCAGATTTTCGCATAATATTGCATTTTAAGTAAGTTTTCTTGCATTTTGTTTCGTACTAAAAATCATCGAATTCAGCAATATTTTGACGTTTATAATCCCCGTTTCCTTTATGTGATATAAACAAAATATCATCGAATTAGTCAATATTTTGCTGTTTTGCCACGTTTTTGTGAATTTTCAGTTTATTGCTATTAATTCATTAAATATACGATAAAAATGATGCAAACACATAATTGATTAGAAATTAACCTTAAACACTTCTCTTTCAATCAACTATTTGTTTCTCGTTAAAATACTGAGTAAGATATTGGAAAGGGGAGAAGTTCTGTTTTTATTGCATATATCGACGTTTCAGGCGGATTACAGCGGTTTTACGTGTACATTTTCCATCGGTAATATAAACGGAAAATCAGAAATATTTTAGTTAATTCTAATGAAAACACATTGATTTTTTTCATTTGTATTTGAAACAACATTGTCATGTTTTTTCTTGGATCTGAATAATACGAAACCTCGCTCTATGATTTGAAATTAAAATCCTCAAATATGGTAATATAGTTACTTTTTTCACGTTATTCATGTAGTGTGATTTTACGTATATATATTAGTTTTTACCAATATTTCGATACTACTTCATGTTTTCTCACGATATGTGATTTGGCCTTCATATCTCAGAATTTCGCAAATTTTGCATTTTAAGCAAGTTTTCTTGCATTTTGTTTTGTACCAAAAATCATCGAATTTAGCAATATATTGACCTTTATCATCCCCTTTTCCTTTATGTGATTTAAAAAAATATCATCGAATTAGGCAACATTTTGCCGTTTTTCCACGTTTTTTGAATTTTCAGTTTATTGTTATTAATTCATTAAATATACGATAAAAATGATGCAAGCACATAATTGATTAGAAAATAACCTTAAATGCTTCATTTTCAAACACCAGATTGTATCTCGTTAAAATACTGAGTAAGATATTGAAAAAGGGAGAAGTTCTGTTTTTATTGCATATATCGACGTTCAGCCGGATTAGAACACTTTTACGTGTACATCTTCCATCGGTAATATAAAGCGAAAATCAGGAACATTTTAGTTAATTTTAATGAAAACACATTGATTTTTATTATTTGTATTGGAAGCAACATCTTTATACGTCTTTTCTAGGGTCTAAAAAATACGAAACGTCGCTCTATGATTCGAAGGTAAAATACTCAAATTTGGCATAATAATGACTTTTTTTACGTTTTTCATGTAGTTTGATATTACGTAAATATATTCATTTTTACCAATATTTCGATACTATTTCATGTAGTATTACGATATGTGATTTGGCCTTCAAATCTCAGATTTTCGCTTAATATTGCATTTTAAGCAAGTTTTCTTGCATTTTGTTTCATACTAATAATCATCGAATTCAGCAATATTTTGACGTTTATCATCCCCTTTTCCATTATTTGATATAAACAAAATATCATCGAATTAGGCAATATTTTGCTGTTTTTCCACGTTTTTGTGAATTTTCAGTTTATTGCTATTAAATCATTAAATATACGATAAAAATGATGAAAACACATAATTGATTAGAAATTAACCTTAAACAATTCATTTTCAATCAACTATTTGTTTCTCGTTAAAATACTGAGTAAGATATTGGAAAGGGGAGAAGTTCTGTTTTTATTGCATATATCGACGTTTCAGGCGGATTACAGCGGTTTTACGTGGACATTTTCCATCGGTAATATAAACGGAAAATCAGAAATATTTTAGTTAATTCTAATGAAAACACATTGATTTTTTTCATTTGTATTTGAAACAACATTGTCATGTTTTTTCTTGGATCTGAATAATACGAAACCTCGCTCTATGATTTGAAGTTAAAATCCTCAAATATGGTAATATAGTGACTTTTTTCACGTTATTCATGTAGTGTGATTTTACGTATATATATTAGTTTTTACCAATATTTCGATACTACTTCATGTTTTCTCACAATATGTGATTTGGCCTTCATATCTAAGAATTTCGCAAATTTTGCATTTTAAGCAAGTTTTCTTGCATTTTGTTTTGTACCAAAAATCATCGAATTTAGCAATATTTTGACCTTTATCATCCCCTTTTCCTTTATGTGATTTAAACAAAATATCATCAAATTAGGCAATATTTTGCCGTTTTTCCACGTTTTTTGAATTTTCAGTTTATTGTTATTAATTCATTAAATATACGATAAAAATGATGCAAGCACATAAGTGATTAGAAAATAACCTTAAATACTTCATTTTCAAACACCAGATTGTATCTCGTTAAAATACTAAGTAAGATATTAAAAAAGGGAGAAGTTCTGTTTTTATTGCATATATCGCCGTTCAGCCGGATTAGAACACTTTTATGTGTACATCTTCCATCGGTAATATAAACCGAAAATCAGGACATTTTAGTTAATCTTATTGAAAACACATTGATTTTTATCATTTGTATTGGAAGCAACATCTTTATACGTCTTTTCTAGGGTCTAAAAAATACGAAACGTCGCTTTATGATTCGAAGTTAAAATCGTCAAATTTGGTATAATAATGACTTTTTTCACGTTTTTCATGTAGTTTGATATTACGTAAATATATTCATTTTTACCAATATTTCGATACTATTTCATATAGTATCACGATATGTGATTTGGCCTTCAAATCTCAGATTTTCGCATAATATTGCATTTTAAGTAAGTTTTCTTGCATTTTGTTTCGTACTAAAAATCATCGAATTCAGCAATATTTTGACGTTTATCATCCCCGTTTCCTTTATGTGATATAAACAAAATATCATCGAATTAGTCAATATTTTGCTGTTTTGCCACGTTTTTGTGAATTTTCAGTTTATTGCTATTAATTCATTAAATATACGATAAAAATGATGCAAACACATAATTGATTAGAAATTAACCTTAAACACTTCTCTTTCAATCAACTATTTGTTTCTCGTTAAAATACTGAGTAAGATATTGGAAAGGGGAGAAGTTCTGTTTTTATTGCATATATCGACGTTTCAGGCGGATTACAGCGGTTTTACGTGTACATTTTCCATCGGTAATATAAACGGAAAATCAGAAATATTTTAGTTAATTCTAATGAAAACACATTGATTTTTTTCATTTGTATTTGAAACAACATTGTCATGTTTTTTCTTGGATCTGAATAATACGAAACCTCGCTCTACGATTTGAAGTTAAAATCCTCAAATATGGTAATATAGTTACTTTTTTCACGTTATTCATGTAGTGTGATTTTACGTATATATATTAGTTTTTACCAATATTTCGATACTACTTCATGTTTTCTCACGATATGTGATTTGGCCTTCATATCTCAGAATTTCGCAAATTTTGCATTTTAAGCAAGTTTTCTTGCATTTTGTTTTGTACCAAAAATCATCGAATTTAGCAATATATTGACCTTTATCATCCCCTTTTCCTTTATGTGATTTAAAAAAATATCATCGAATTAGGCAACATTTTGCCGTTTTTCCACGTTTTTTGAATTTTCAGTTTATTGTTATTAATTCATTAAATATACGATAAAAATGATGCAAGCACATAATTGATTAGAAAATAACCTTAAATGCTTCATTTTCAAACACCAGATTGTATCTCGTTAAAATACTGAGTAAGATATTGAAAAAGGGAGAAGTTCTGTTTTTATTGCATATATCGACGTTCAGCCGGATTAGAACACTTTTACGTGTACATCTTCCATCGGTAATATAAAGCGAAAATCAGGAACATTTTAGTTAATTTTAATGAAAACACATTGATTTTTATTATTTGTATTGGAAGCAACATCTTTATACGTCTTTTCTAGGGTCTAAAAAATACGAAACGTCGCTCTATGATTCGAAGGTAAAATACTCAAATTTGGCATAATAATGACTTTTTTTACGTTTTTCATGTAGTTTGATATTACGTAAATATATTCATTTTTACCAATATTTCGATACTATTTCATGTAGTATTACGATATGTGATTTGGCCTTCAAATCTCAGATTTTCGCTTAATATTGCATTTTAAGCAAGTTTTCTTGCATTTTGTTTCATACTAATAATCATCGAATTCAGCAATATTTTGACGTTTATCATCCCCTTTTCCATTATTTGATATAAACAAAATATCATCGAATTAGGCAATATTTTGCTGTTTTTCCACGTTTTTGTGAATTTTCAGTTTATTGCTATTAAATCATTAAATATACGATAAAAATGATGAAAACACATAATTGATTAGAAATTAACCTTAAACAATTCATTTTCAATCAACTATTTGTTTCTCGTTAAAATACTGAGTAAGATATTGGAAAGGGGAGAAGTTCTGTTTTTATTGCATATATCGACGTTTCAGGCGGATTACAGCGGTTTTACGTGGACATTTTCCATCGGTAATATAAACGGAAAATCAGAAATATTTTAGTTAATTCTAATGAAAACACATTGATTTTTTTCATTTGTATTTGAAACAACATTGTCATGTTTTTTCTTGGATCTGAATAATACGAAACCTCGCTCTATGATTTGAAGTTAAAATCCTCAAATATGGTAATATAGTGACTTTTTTCACGTTATTCATGTAGTGTGATTTTACGTATATATTTTAGTTTTTACCAATATTTCGATACTACTTCATGTTTTCTCACAATATGTGATTTGGCCTTCATATCTCAGAATTTCGCAAATTTTGCATTTTAAGCAAGTTTTCTTGCATTTTGTTTTGTACCAAAAATCATCGAATTTAGCAATATTTTGACCTTTATCATCCCCTTTTCCTTTATGTGATTTAAACAAAATATCATCAAATTAGGCAATATTTTGCCGTTTTTCCACGTTTTTTGAATTTTCAGTTTATTGTTATTAATTCATTAAATATACGATAAAAATGATGCAAGCACATAAGTGATTAGAAAATAACCTTAAATACTTCATTTTCAAACACCAGATTGTATCTCGTTAAAATACTAAGTAAGATATTAAAAAAGGGAGAAGTTCTGTTTTTATTGCATATATCGCCGTTCAGCCGGATTAGAACACTTTTATGTGTACATCTTCCATCGGTAATATAAACCGAAAATCAGGACATTTTAGTTAATCTTATTGAAAACACATTGATTTTTATCATTTGTATTGGAAGCAACATCTTTATACGTCTTTTCTAGGGTCTAAAAAATACGAAACGTCGCTTTATGATTCGAAGTTAAAATCGTCAAATTTGGTATAATACTGACTTTTTTCACGTTTTTCATGTAGTTTGATTTTACGTAAATATATTCATTTTTACCAATATTTCGATACTATTTCATATAGTATCACGATATGTGATTTGGCCTTCAAATCTCAGATTTTCGCATAATATTGCATTTTAAGTAAGTTTTCTTGCATTTTGTTTCGTACTAAAAATCATCGAATTCAGCAATATTTTGACGTTTATCATCCCCGTTTCCTTTATGTGATATAAACAAAATATCATCGAATTAGTCAATATTTTGCTGTTTTGCCACGTTTTTGTGAATTTTCAGTTTATTGCTATTAATTCATTAAATATACGATAAAAATGATGCAAACACATAATTGATTAGAAATTAACCTTAAACACTTCTCTTTCAATCAACTATTTGTTTCTCGTTAAAATACTGAGTAAGATATTGGAAAGGGGAGAAGTTCTGTTTTTATTGCATATATCGACGTTTCAGCCGGATTAGAGCGGTGTCACGTGTACATCTTCCATCGGTAATATAAACGAAAAATCAGGAACATTTTAGTTAATTCTAATGAAAACACATTGATTTTTATCATTTGTATTTGAAACAACATTGTCATATGTCTGTTCTTGGATCTAAATAATACGAAACCTCGCTCTATGATTTGAAGTTAAAATCCTCAAATATGTTAATATAGTGACTTTTTTCACGTTATTCATGTAGTGTGATTTTACGTATATATATTCGTTTTTACCAATATTTCGATACTACTTCATGTTTTCTCACGATATGTGATTTGGCCTTCAAATCTCAGATTTTCGCAATTTTTGCAAGTTTTCTTGCATTTTGTTTTGTACTAAAAATCATCGAATTTAGCAATATTTTGACCTTTATCATCCCCTTTTCCTTCGTGTGATTTATCAAAATATCATCGAATTGGGCAATGTTTTGCAGTTTTTCCACGTTTTTGTGAATTTTCAGTTTATTGTTATTATTTCATTAAATATACGAGAACAATTATGCAAACACATAATTGATTAGAAAAAACCTTAAATACTTCATTTTCAATCACCAATTTGTATCTCGTTAAAATACTGAGTAAGATATTGAGAAGGGGAGAAGTTCTGTTTTTATTGCATATATCGACGTTTCAGCTGGATTAGAACGGTTTTACGTGTACGTCTTCCATCGGTAATATAAACCGAAAATCAGGAACATTTTAGTTAATTTTAATGAAAACACATTGATTTTTATCATTTGTATTGGAAGCAACATCTTTATACGTCTTTTCTAGGGTCTAAAAAATACGAAACATCGCTTTATGATTCAAAGTTAAAATCCTCAAATTATGTATAATAATGAGCTTTTTCACGTTTTTCATGTAGTTTGATATTACGTAAATATATTCATTTTTACCAATATTTCGATACTATTTCATGTAGTATCACGATATTTGATTTGGCCTTCAAATCTCAGATTTTCGCATAATATTGCATTTTAAGCAAGTTTTCTTGCATTTTTTTTCGTACTAAAAATCATCGAATTCAGCAATATTTTGACGTTTATCATCCTCTTTTCCTTTATGTGATATAAACAAAATATCATTTAATTAGGCAATATTTTGCTGTTTTTCCACGTTTTTGTGAATTTTCAGTTTATTGCTAATAATTTATTAAATATACGATAAAAATAATGCAAACACATAATTGATTAGAAATTAAATTTAAACACTTCATTTTCAATCAACTATTTGTTTCTCGTTAAAATACTGAGTAAGATATTGGAAAGGGGAGAAGTTCTGTTTTTATTGCATATATCGACGTTTCAGGCGGATTAGAGCAGTTTTACGTGTACATATTCCATCGGTAATATAAACGGAAAATCAGAAATATTTTAGTTAATTCTAATGAAAATACATTGATTTTTTTATTTGTATTTGAAACAACATTGTCATATGTTTTTTCTTGGATCCTAATAATACGAAACCTCGCTCTATGATTTGAAGTTAAAATCCTCAAATATGGTAATATAGTGACTTTTTCACGTTATTCATGTAGTGTGATTTTACGTATATATATTAGTTTTTACCAATATTTCGATACTACTTCATGTTTTCTCACGATATGTGATTTGGCCTTCATATCTCAGAATTTCGCAAATTTTGCATTTTTAAGCAAGTTTTCTTGCAATTTGTTTTGTACTAAAAATCATCGAATTTAGCAATATTTTGACCTTTATCATCCCCTTTTCCTTTATGTGATTTAAACAAAATATCATCGAATTAGGCAATATTTTGCCGTTTTTCCACGTTTTTTTGAATTTTCAGTTTATTGTTAATAATTCATTAAATATACGATAAAAATGATGCAAACACATAATTGATTAGAAAATAACCTTAAATACTTAATTTTCAATCACCAATTTGTTTCTCGTTAAAATACTGAGTAAGATTTTTAAGAGGGGAGAAGTTCTGTTTTTATTGCATATATCGACGCTTCAGCCGGATTAGAACGGTTTTACGTGTACATCTTCCATCGGTAATATAAACCGAAAAGCAGGAACATTTTAGTTAATTTTAATGAAAACACATTGATTTTTATCATTTGTATTGGAAGCAACATCTTTATACGTCTTTTCTAGGGTCTAAAAAATACGAAACGTCGCTTGATGATTCGAAGTTAAAATCGTCAAATTTGGTATAATAATGACTTTTTTCACGTTTTTCATGTAGTTTGATATTACGTAAATATATTCATTTTTACCACTATTTCGATACTATTTCATGTAGTATGACGATATTTGATTTGGCCTTCAAATCTCAGATTTTCGCATAATATTGCATTTTAAGCAAGTTTTCTTGCATTTTGTTTCGTACTAAAAATCATCGAATTCAGCAATATTTTGACGTTTATCATCCCCGTTTCCTTTATGTGATATAAACAAAATATCATCGAATTAGTCAATATTTTGCTGTTTTGCAACGTTTTTGTGAATTTTCAGTTTATTGCTATTAATTCATTAAATATACGATAAAAATGATGCAAACACATAATTGATTAGAAATTAACCTTAAACACTTCTCTTTCAATCAACTATTTGTTTCTCGTTAAAATACTGAGTAAGATATTGGAAAGGGGAGAAGTTCTGTTTTTATTGCATATATCGACGTTTCAGCCGGATTAGAGCGGTGTCACGTGTACATCTTCCATCGGTAATATAAACGAAAAATCAGGAACATTTTAGTTAATTCTAATGAAAACACATTGATTTTTATCATTTGTATTTGAAACAACATTGTCATATGTCTGTTCTTGGATCTAAATAATACGAAACCTCGCTCTATGATTTGAAGTTAAAATCCTCAAATATGTTAATATAGTGACTTTTTTCACGTTATTCATGTAGTGTGATTTTACGTATATATATTCGTTTTTACCAATATTTCGATACTACTTCATGTTTTCTCACGATATGTGATTTGGCCTTCAAATCTCAGATTTTCGCAATTTTTGCAAGTTTTCTTGCATTTTGTTTTGTACTAAAAATCATCGAATTTAGCAATATTTTTACCTTTATCATCCCCTTTTCCTTCGTGTGATTTATCAAAATATCATCGAATTGGGCAATGTTTTGCAGTTTTTCCACGTTTTTGTGAATTTTCAGTTTATTGTTATTATTTCATTAAATATACGAGAACAATTATGCAAACACATAATTGATTAGAAAATAACCTTAAATACTTCATTTTCAATCACCAATTTGTATCTCGTTAAAATACTGAGTAAGATATTGAGAAGGGGAGAAGTTCTGTTTTTATTGCATATATCGACGTTTCAGCTGGATTAGAACGGTTTTACGTGTACGTCTTCCATCGGTAATATAAACCGAAAATCAGGAACATTTTAGTTAATTTTATTGAAAACACATTGATTTTTATCATTTGTATTGGAAGCAACATCTTTATACGTCTTTTCTAGGGTCTAAAAAATACGAAACATCGCTTTATGATTCAAAGTTAAAATCCTCAAATTATGTATAATAATGAGCTTTTTCACGTTTTTCATGTAGTTTGATATTACGTAAATATATTTATTTTTACCAATATTTCGATACTATTTCATGTAGTATCACGATATTTGATTTGGCCTTCAAATCTCAGATTTTCGCATAATATTGCATTTTAAGCAAGTTTTCTTGCATTTTTTTTCGTACTAAAAATCATCGAATTCAGCAATATTTTGACGTTTATCATCCTCTTTTCCTTTATGTGATATAAACAAAATATCATTTAATTAGGCAATATTTTGCTGTTTTTCCACGTTTTTGTGAATTTTCAGTTTATTGCTAATAATTTATTAAATATACGATAAAAATAATGCAAACACATAATTGATTAGAAATTAAATTTAAACACTTCATTTTCAATCAACTATTTGTTTCTCGTTAAAATACTGAGTAAGATATTGGAAAGGGGAGAAGTTCTGTTTTTATTGCATATATCGACGTTTCAGGCGGATTAGAGCAGTTTTACGTGTACATTTTCCATCGGTAATATAAACGGAAAATCAGAAATATTTTAGTTAATTCTAATGAAAATACATTGATTTTTTTATTTGTATTTGAAACAACATTGTCAAATGTTTTTTCTTGGATCCTAATAATACGAAACCTCGCTCTATGATTTGAAGTTAAAATCCTCAAATATGGTAATATAGTGACTTTTTCACGTTATTCATGTAGTGTGATTTTACGTATATATATTAGTTTTTACCAATATTTCGATACTACTTCATGTTTTCTCACGATATGTGATTTGGCCTTCATATCTCAGAATTTCGCAAATTTTGCATTTTTAAGCAAGTTTTCTTGCAATTTGTTTTGTACTAAAAATCATCGAATTTAGCAATATTTTGACCTTTATCATCCCCTTTTCCTTTATGTGATTTAAACAAAATATCATCGAATTAGGCAATATTTTGCCGTTTTTCCACGTTTTTTTGAATTTTCAGTTTATTGTTAATAATTCATTAAATATACGATAAAAATGATGCAAACACATAATTGATTAGAAAATAACCTTAAATACTTAATTTTCAATCACCAATTTGTTTCTCGTTAAAATACTGAGTAAGATTTTTAAGAGGGGAGAAGTTCTGTTTTTATTGCATATATCGACGCTTCAGCCGGATTAGAACGGTTTTACGTGTACATCTTCCATCGGTAATATAAACCGAAAATCAGGAACATTTTAGTTAATTTTAATGAAAACACATTGATTTTTATCATTTGTATTGGAAGCAACATCTTTATACGTCTTTTCTAGGGTCTAAAAAATACGAAACGTCGCTTGATGATTCGAAGTTAAAATCGTCAAATTTGGTATAATAATGACTTTTTTCACGTTTTTCATGTAGTTTGATATTACGTAAATATATTCATTTTTACCACTATTTCGATACTATTTCATGTAGTATGACGATATTTGATTTGGCCTTCAAATCTCAGATTTTCGCATAATATTGCATTTTAAGCAAGTTTTCTTGCATTTTTTTTCGTACTAAAAATCATCGAATTCAGCAATATTTTGACGTTTATCATCCTCTTTTCCTTTATGTGATATAAACAAAATATCATCGAATTAGGCAATATTTTGCTGTTTTGCCACGTTTTTGTGAATTTTCAGTTTATTGCTATTAATTCATTAAATATACGATAAAAATGATGCAAACACATAATTGATTAGAAATTAACCTTAAACACTTCTCTTTCAATCAACTATTTGTTTCTCGTTAAAATACTGAGTAAGATATTAGAAAGGGGAGAAGTTCTGTTTTTATTGCATATATTGACGTTTCAGGCGGATTACAGCGGTTTTACGTGTACATTTTCCATCGGTAATATAAACGGAAAATCAGAAATATTTTAGTTAATTCTAATGAAAACACATTGATTTTTTTTCATTTGTATTTGAAACAACATTGTCATGTTTTTTCTTGGATCTGAATAATACGAAACCTCGCTCTATGATTTGAAGTTAAAATCCTCAAATATGGTAATATAGTGACTTTTTTCACGTTATTCATGTAGTGTGATTTTACGTATATATATTAGTTTTTACCAATATTTCGATACTACTTCATGTTTTCTCACGATATGTGATTTGGCCTTCATATCTCAGAATTTCGCAAATTTTGCATTTTAAGCAAGTTTTCTTGCATTTTGTTTTGTACCAAAAATCATCGAATTTAGCAATATTTTAACCTTTATCATCCCCTTTTCCTTTATGTGATTTAAACAAAATATCATCGAATTAGGCAATATTTTGCCGTTTTTCCACGTTTTTTGAATTTTCAGTTTATTGTTATTAATTCATTAAATATACGATAAAAATGATGCAAGCACATAATTGATTAGAAAATAACCTTAAATACTTCATTTTCAAACACCAGATTGTATCTCGTTAAAATACTAAGTAAGATATTGACAAGGGGAGAAGTTCTGTTTTTATTGCATATATCGACGTTCAGCCGGATTAGAACACTTTTATGTGTACATCTTCCATCGGTAATATAAACCGAAAATCAGGACATTTTAGTTAATCTTAATGAAAACACATTGATTTTTATCATTTGTATTGGAAGCAACATCTTTATACGTCTTTTCTAGGGTCTAAAAAATACGAAACGTCGCTTTATGATTCGAAGTTAAAATCGTCAAATTTAGTATAATAATGACTTTTTTCACGTTTTTCATGTAGTTTGATATTACGTAAATATATTCATTTTTACCAATATTTCGATACTATTTCATGTAGTATCACGATATGTGATTTGGCCTTCAAATCTCAGATTTTCGCATAATATTGCATTTTATGCAAGTTTTCTTGCATTTTGTTTCGTACTAAAAATCATCGAATTCACCAATATTTTGACGTTTATCATCCCCTTTTCCTTTATGTGATATAAACAAAATATTATCGAATTAGGCAATATTTTGCTGTTTTTCCACGTTTTTGTGAATTTTCAGTTTATTGCTATTAATTCATTAAATATACGATAAAAATGATGCGAACACATAATTGATTAGAAATTAACCTTAAACACTTCATTTTCAATCAACTATTTGTTTCTCGTTAAAATACTGAGTAAGATATTGGAAAGGGGAGAAGTTCTGTTTTTATTGCATATATCGACGTTTCAGCCGGATTAGAGCGGTGTCACGTGTACATCTTCCATCGGTAATATAAACGAAAAACCAGGAACATTTTAGTTAATTCTAATGAAAACACATTGATTTTTATCATTTGTATTTGAAACAACATTGTCATATGTCTGTTCTTGGATCTAAATAATACGAAACCTCGCTCTATGATTTGAAGTTAAAATCCTCAAATATGGTAATATAGTGGCTTTTTTCACGTTATTCATGTAGTGTGATTTTACGTATATATATTCGTTTTTACCAATATTTCGATACTACTTCATGTTTTCTCACGATATGTGATTTGGCCTTCAAATCTCAGAATTTCGCAAATTTTGCAAGTTTTCTTGCATTTTGTTTTGTACTAAAAATCATCGAATTTAGCAATATTTTGACCTTTATCATCCCCTTTTCCTTCGTGTGATTTATCAAAATATCATCGAATTGGGCAATGTTTTGCAGTTTTTCCACGTTTTTGTGAATTTTCAGTTTATTGTTATTATTTCATTAAATATACGAGAACAATTATGCAAACACATAATTGATTAGAAAATAACCTTAAATACTTCATTTTCAATCACCAATTTGTATCTCGTTAAAATACTGAGTAAGATATTGAGAAGGGGAGAAGTTCTGTTTTTATTGCATATATCGACGTTTCAGCTGGATTAGAACGGTTTTACGTGTACGTCTTCCATCGGTAATATAAACCGAAAATCAGGAACATTTTAGTTAATTTTAATGAAAACACATTGATTTTTATCATTTGTATTGGAAGCAACATCTTTATACGTCTTTTCTAGGGTCTAAAAAATACGAAACGTTGATTTATGATTCAAAGTTAAAATCCTCAAATTTGGTATAATAATGACTTTTTTCACGTTTTTCATGTAGTTTGATATTACGTAAAATATATTCATTTTTACCAATATTTCGATACTATTTCATGTAGTATCACGATATTTGATTTGGCCTTCAAATCTCAGATTTTCGCATAATATTGCATTTTAAGCAAGTTTTCTTGCATTTTTTTTCGTACTAAAAATCATCGAATTCAGCAATATTTTGACGTTTATCATCCTCTTTTCCTTTATGTGATATAAACAAAATATCATTTAATTAGGCAATATTTTGCTGTTTTTCCACGTTTTTGTGAATTTTCAGTTTATTGCTAATAATTTATTAAATATACGATAAAAATAATGCAAACACATAATTGATTAGAAATTAAATTTAAACACTTCATTTTCAATCAACTATTTGTTTCTCGTTAAAATACTGAGTAAGATATTGGAAAGGGGAGAAGTTCTGTTTTTATTGCATATATCGACGTTTCAGGCGGATTAGAGCAGTTTTACGTGTACATTTTCCATCGGTAATATAAACGGAAAATCAGAAATATTTTAGTTAATTCTAATGAAAATACATTGATTTTTTTATTTGTATTTGAAACAACATTGTCATATGTTTTTTCTTGGATCCTAATAATACGAAACCTCGCTCTATGATTTGAAGTTAAAATCCTCAAATATGGTAATATAGTGACTTTTTCACGTTATTCATGTAGTGTGATTTTACGTATATATATTAGTTTTTACCAATATTTCGATACTACTTCATGTTTTCTCACGATATGTGATTTGGCCTTCATATCTCAGAATTTCGCAAATTTTTCATTTTTAAGCACGTTTTCTTGCATTTAGTTTAGTACTAAAAATCATCGAATTTAGCAATATTTTGACCTTTATCATCCCCTTTCCTTTATGTGATTTAAACAAAATATTATCGAATTAGGCAATATTTTGCCGTTTTTCCACGTTTTTGTGAATTTTCAGTTAATTGTTATTATTTCATTAAATATACGAGAAAAATTATGTAAACACATAATTGATCAGAAAATAACCTTAAATACTTCATTTCCAATCATCTATTTGTTTCTCGTTAAAATACTGAGTAAGAGTTTGAAAAGGGGAGAAGTTCTGTTTTAATTGCATATATCGACGTTTCAGCTGGATTAGAACAGTTTTGCGTGTACATCTTCCATCGGTAATATAAACCGAAAATCAGGAACATTTTGTTAATTTTAATGAAAACACATTGGCTTTTATCATTTGTTTTGGAAGCAACATCTTTATACGTCTTTTCTAGGGTCAAAAAAATTCGAATCGTCGCTCTATAATTCGAATGTAAAATCCTCAAATTTGGTATAATAATGACTTTTTTTACGTTTTTCATGTAGTTTGATATTATGTAAATATATTCATTTTTACCAATATTTCGATACTATTTCATGTAGTATCACGCTATGTGATTTGGCCTTCATATCTCAAATTTTCGCTTAATATTGCATTTTAAGCAAGTTTTCTTGCATTTTGTTTCGTACTAATAATCATCGAATTCAGCAACATTTTGACGTTTATCATCCCCTTTTCCTTTATGTGATATAAACAAAATATCATCGAATTAGGCAATATTTTGCTGTTTTTCCACGTTTTTGTGAATTTTCAGTTTATTGCTATTAATTCATTAAATATACGATAAAAATGATGCAAACACATAATTGATTAGAAATTAACCTTAAACACTTCATTTTCAATCAACTATTTGTATCACGTTAAAATACTGAGTAAGATATTGAAAAGGGGAGAAGTTCTGTTTTTATTGCATATATCGACGCTTCAGCCGGATTAGAACGGTTTTACGTGTACATCTTCCATCGGTAATATAAACCGAAAATCAGGAACATTTTAGTTAATTCTAATGAAAACACATTGATTTTTATCATTTGTATTGGAAGCAACATCTTTATACGTCTTTTCTAGGGTCTAAAAAATACGAAACGTCGCTTTATGATTCGAAGTTAAAATCGTCAAATTTGGTATAATAATGACTTTTTTCACGTTTTTCATGTAATTTGATATTACGTAAATATATTCATTTTTACCAATATTTCGATAAGGTAAGGTTACTTTATTTAGGTTTCCCACCTAAGTTGGAAAACACACTATACGTCACTTTACAAGTTCACTCACCAAAGTCTCTGATACTAAGTTTATAGAGTGGCTACGGCAGTCAGTTCTCCCCCCACTCGGCCAGAAGGTATAGTCTGGCTACGGGAACTTTTCGACAAGCGATCTCTCTCTCTCTCTGTCCTGCTCAAATAGACAATTTTGAGAAAGCAACAGGTGCTGTCATTAACATAGACAAAACGTGTATGATGAGGCATGGCAGATGGTATAATAAAGTTACCTGAACAGGTTCATGGTTCAAAATAGTGAAGTCTATTTAAGATCTTGGGATTTGCTGGTGTAAAACATATGGAACAACATTGGTTACGAATTGTTAAGTATTATGTGGAAATGTAATAGTAGCTACGAGTATTTTGTCAAATATGAAAATAATCCTGTTTCAGAAGGCTGTAATAATCAATTCCAAACTTTGTCTAAAGTGTGGTATTTGCCTCAGTTTTCCAACTGACAAGAAAAGTGCTATGGAGATTGACAATATTTTTAGGTATGTTGGTATGGTTGATACCAACCAATTAAACGGACTACTCTATGTAGAGGTAAGAAAAACGGTGGAATAGGAATACTGAATGTGTACCATAAGTCATTGACAATCTTATGTGTTACCTTTAGAAAGGAGATAATGCGGAGGAATAGAGTAAATGCGCTAGGACCTTACTTTTGTAAATTACGTGTTAGCTACTTGATACATATGCCAGAGTATACTGACCTTGATACATATGCCAGAGTATACTGACCTTGATACATATGCCAGAGTATACTGACCTTGATACATATGCCAGAGTATACTGACCTTGATACATATGCCAGAGTATACTGACCTTGATACATATGCCAGAATATACTGACCTTGCCTTTACTTCACCTCACTGTTATTCATGTGCAATTGATGTTCTCAAGCGGATTTGTAATATTGAAGGTTTTTTAATGATGAAGAGTAAACACGTGTGTGATGTTCTGCTCCCAATTATAGTTGCTAGAGTAGAGGAGGCATATCCACTCTCTAACTGGCGAGCAATATGGGCAAACCTTCTTGTTAAATTTATTGTCCCAAGACAACGTGAGCTATTGTATGGCTATATTCATGAGACCCTCCCTACTAATGACAGGTTGTTGATGTTGGGCATTAAGGACAACAATAGGTGTGACCAATGTACTGAAATTGAGAATAATATGCAAGTATTTTATTTCTTGTAAGCAGAATGTTGTTCTTGTAAACTGTATTACACTCTTAAAAAACTTTATGTGGTCCAAGCATTAGAGTGGAGTTAGAGAGATTTGTTAAAGTTTCAAAAATAATAAAATGCAAGAAAAAAAAATCAATAATTATGCTACTTATTTATGACATTTTATATGTAAATAGGCAGGTTCTTAGGAGGGTTACTCAGCAGACAGAATATTGAAGTTCTTGCCAGGAAGGATCAAGTATAACATTTGGGGTTTACGACATAGCCTCAGGCTCTCTACCAACCACACCTTAAACAGTCGCTTGTTTGATGGGCACAACCCTGTCAGCCGTCCGCAATTATCACCTTAGCAGAAAGCAAGGTCACTTAACACCACCTGACCCCCTACTCAACCTGTGACCATTAAATCTTTAAAGTTTGTCTTAAAATCTTTTAAATCTTAGTTGCTCATGGCCAATAGTTGGCGACACCAATATCATTTGTGATTGACTCGTTGTATGTGAAATATTGTAAATAAAACACGTTTATGGTGTTAAACAATATATTTATTTTAAATATATTAAAATATTTACATCAATACAAAAAATCTATCAATCTCAGTACGTCATGTTTTCCCAGTCCTTCCCCCATGTCTTCCCACCGACAATCCACATCTTCTCCCATTCAGCCATTATCTTGCTTAATGCTGCCTCGTAATCATCCCATGAGCCCATCCAAAAACCATTTTCCAGTTTGCGGCGCTTGGGGGTTGGGACTGGCGTCTCAATGTGGCTCGTTTCCCTCTTGTAGGTGTAATACTGGTCCAAGGTCAGCATCTTGTCGTCAGTCGGAGGAGAAGGCTCGCTAGGGGCTCAATCTGCCTGACTAGGAGAGTGACCCAATAAGCTTAGTAAATATACTAGATGATCCAGAATTTAGTTAGGGGAAAATACTGTCCCATGAACACCACCCTCAGACCAACCTTCATAGGGAGAGGTTAGTGGCCGTGTTCACTCAGATATTGTTATGGGGGAGAAAGAGGGGAGAGAGGTAGGAGGGAGAAAGAAGGGAGAGGGGAGAAAGAGGGGGAGAGAGGGAAAAAGAGGGAGAAAGAGGGGGGAGAGGAGGCAGAAAGAGGGAAGAAAGAGGGTAGAGAGGGGAAAGAAAGACAACACCTTCTATATACATTAATGAAAACAATATTTTTTTTCATGGGAAGGGCGAGGGGCAGATTAGGGAGAGGGGGGTGAGGGGGGGAAGGGAGATGAGGAAAATGGAGGAGATGAAAGTTAAGAGAGAGAGGGAGGGAGGTAGATAATAAACAGGGAGAGAGGAGGGTTAGGAAGGGGTTGGAGGGGGAGGGAAGACGAGGGAGGGAAAGGATGTGAAGAGAAGGGAAATGAAGAGTGTTGAGGATGGTCGAGTGTAGTGTTGATGGTCGAGTGTAGTGTTGATGGTCGAATGTAGTGTTGAGGATGGTCGAGTGTTGCGTTGAGAATGGTTGAGTGTAGTGTTGATGGTCGAGTGTAGTGTTGATGGTCAAGTGTAGTGTTGAGGATGGTCGAGTGTAGTGTTGATGGTCGAGTGTAGTGTTGAGGATGGTCGAGTGTTGCGTTGAGGATGGTTGAGTGTAGCGTTGATGGTCGAGTGTAGTGTTGATGGTCGAGTGTAGTGTTGAGGATGGTCGAGTGTAGTGTTGAGGATGGTCGAGTGTTGCGTTGAGGATGGTTGAGTGTAGTGTTGATGGTCGAGTATAGTGTTGAGGATGGTCGAGTGTAGTGTTGAGGATGGTCGAGTGTAGTGTTGAGGATGGTTGTGTGTAGTGTTGAGGATGGTCGAGTGTAGTGTTGAGGATGGTTGAGTGTAGTGTTGATGATGGTTGAGTGTAGTGTTGATGATGGTCGAGTGTAGTGTTGAGGATGGTCGAGTGTAGTGTTGATGGTCGAGTGTAGTGTTGAGGATGGTCGAGTGTTGCGTTGAGGATGGTTGAGTGTAGTGTTGATGGTCGAGTGCAGTGCTGAGGATGGTCGAGTCTTGCGTTGAGGATGGTTGAGTGTAGTGTTGATGGTCGAGTGTAGTGTTGATGGTCGAGTGTAGTGTTGAGGATGGTCGAGTGTAGTGTTGAGAATGGTCGAGTGTAGTGTAGAGGATTGTCGAGTGTAGTGTTGAGGATGGTCGAGTGTTGCATTGAGGATGGTTGAGTGTAGTGTTGATGGTCGAGTGTAGTGTTGATGGTCGAGTGTAGTGTTGAGGATGGTCGAGTGTAGTGTTGAGGATGGTCGAGTGTAGTGTTGAGGATGGTCGAGTGTTGCGTTGAGGATGGTTGAGTGTAGTGTTGAGGATGGTTGTGTGTAGTGTTGAGGATGGTCGAGTGTAGTGTTGAGGATGGTTGAGTGTAGTGTTGATGATGGTTGAGTGTAGTGTTGATGATGGTTGAGTGTAGTGTTGATGATGGTCGAGTGTAGTGTTGATGGTCGAGTGTAGTGTTGAGGATGGTCGAGTGTTGCGTTGAGGATGGTTGAGTGTAGTGTTGATGGTCGAGTGTAGTGTTGAGGATGGTCGAGTGTAGTGTTGAGGGAGGTCGAGTGTAGTGTTGAGGATGGTTGAGTGTAGTGTTGATGATGGTTGAGTGTAGTGTTGATGATGGTCGAGTGTAGTGTTGATGGTCGAGTGTAGTGTTGAGGATGGTCGAGTGTAGTGTTGAGGATGGTCGAGTGTAGTGTTGAGGATGGTCGAGTATTGCGTTGAGGATGGTTGAGTGTAGTGTTGAGGATGGTTGTGTGTAGTGTTGATGGTCGAGTGTAGTGTTGAGGATGGTCGAGTGTAGTGTTGATGGTCGAGTGTAGTGTTGAGGATGATCGAGTGTAGCGTTGAGGATGGTCGAGTGTAGTGTTGAGGATGGTCGAGTGTAGTGTTGAGGATGGACGAGTGTGGTGTTGAGGATGGTCGAGTGTAGTATTGATGATGGACGAGTGTAGTGTTGAGGATGGTCGAGTGTAGTATGCAGGATGGTCTTATCCCAGATAGTGTGGAGGGTTGCAGGTTATGTGGTTAAGATAGTTACAGTGCTGAAGATAGTGAGTAGTGAAGATGTCACCCGAACCATCCTGGTTAACCCCTTTGAGTGTGTGTGTGTGTGTGTGTGTGTGTGTGTATGTGTGTGTGTGTGTGTGTGTGTGTGTGTGTGTGTGTGTGTGTGTGTGTGTGTGTGTACTCACATATTTGTACTCACGTATTTGTGCTTGCAGGATCGAGCATTGACTCTTGGACCCGCCTTTCCGGCTATCGGTTGTTTACAGCTATGACTCCTGTCCCATTTCCCTATCATACCTAGTTTTAAAAGTATGAATAGTATTTGCTTCCACAACCTGTTCCCCAAGTGCATTCCATTTTTCCACTACTCTCACGCTAAAAGAAAACTTCCTAACATCTCTGTGACTCATCTGAGTTTCTAGTTTCCAGCCATGTCCCCTCGTTCTGTTATTATTACGTGTGAACATTTCATCTATTTCCACTTTGTCAATTCCTCTGAGTATTTTATATGTCCCTATCATATCTCCTCTCTCCCTTCTTTTCTCTAGTGTCGTAAGGTTCAGTTCCTTCAGACGCTCTTCATATCCCATCCCTCGTAACTCTGGGACAAGCCTCGTCGCAAATCTCTGAACCTTCTCCAGTTTCTTTGTGTTTCTTCACGTGGGGGCTCCATGATGGCGCGGCATACTCTAAGACGGGTCTCACGTAGGCAGTGTAAAGCGCCCTAAATGCCTCCTCATTTAGGTTTCTGAATGAAGTTCTAATTTTCGCCAGTACGCTGCTGTCGTTATCCTATTTATATGTGTAGTGTAGTGTAGTGGTGTTGTTGTTGTTGTGGTGTAGTGTAGTCCTATTTATATGTGTAGCGTATACATCTTCCATCGGTAATATAAACTGAAAATAAGGAACATTTTAGTTAATTTTAATGAAAACACATTGATTTTTATCATTTGTATTGGAAGCAACATCTTTATACGTCTTTTCTAGGGTCTACAAAATACGAAACGTCGCTCTATGATTCGAAGTTAAAATCCTCAAATTTGGTATAATAATGACTTTTTTCATGTAGTTTGATATTACGTAAATATATTCATTTTTACCAATATTTCAATACTATTTCATGTAGTATCACGATATGTGATTTGGCCTTCAAATCACAGAATTTCGCAAATTTTGCATTTTTATGCAAGTTTTCTTGCATTTTGTTTTGTACTAAAAATCATCGAATTTAGCAATATTTTGACCTTTATCATCCCCTTTTCCTTTATGTGATTTAAACAAAATATCATCGAATTAGGCAATATTTATCCGTTTTTCCACGTTTTTGAGAATTTTCAGTTTATTGTTATTATTTCATTAAATATACGATAAAAATGATGCAAACACATAATTGATCAGAAAATATCCTCAAATACTTAATTTTCAATCATCTATTTGTTTCTCGTTAAAATACTGAGTAAGATATTGAAAAGGGAAGAAGTTCTGGTCGTTTCAGCCGGATTAGACCGGTTTTACGTGTACATCTTCGATCAGTAATATAAACCGAAAATCAGGAACATTTTCGTTAATTTTAATGAAAACACATTGATTTTTTATCATTTGCATTAGAAGCAACATCTTTATGCGTCTTTTCTTGGGTCTCAAAAATACGAAACGTCGCTCTTTGATTCGAAGTTAAAATCCTCATATTTGGTATAATAATGACTTTTTTCACGTTTTTCATGTAGTGTGATATTACGTAAATATATTCATTTTTTACCAATATTTCGATACTATTTCATGTAGTATCACGATATGTGATTTGGCTGTCATATCTCAGATTTTCACATAATATTGCCTTTTAAGCAAGTTTTCTTGCATTTTGTTCTGTACTAAAAATCATCGAATTCAGCAATATTTTGACGTTTATCATCCTCTTTTCCTTTATGTGATATAAACAAAATATCATCGAATTAGGCAATATTTAGCTGTTTTTCCACGTTTTTGTGAATTTTCAGTTTATTGTTATTAATGCATTAAATATACGATAAAAATGATGCAAACACATAATTGATTAGAAATTAACCTTAAACACTTGATTTTCAATCAACTATTTGTTTCTCGTTAAAATACTGAGTAAGATATTGAAAAGGGGAGAAGTTCTGTTTTATTGCATATATCGACGTTTCAGCCGGATTAGAGTGGTTTTACGTTTACATCTTCCATAGGAAATATAAACGGAAAATCAGGAACATTTTAGTTAATTCTAATGAAAACAAATTGATTTTTATCATTTCTATTTGAAACAACATTGTCTTTTTTTTTCTTGGATCTAAATAATACGAAACGTCGCTCTATGATTCGAAGTTAAAATCCTCAAATTTGGTATAATAATGACTTTTTTCACGTTTTTCATGTAGTTTGATATTACGTAAATATATTCATTTTTACCAATATTTCTCGATACTATTTCATGTTGTATCATGATATGTGATTTGGCCTTCAAATCTCAGAATTTCGCAAATTTTGCATTTTTAAGCAAGTTTTCTTGCATTTTGCTTTGTACTAAAAATCATCGAATTCAGCAATATTTTGACCTTTATCATCCCCTTTTCCTTTATGTGATTTAAACAAAATATCATCGAATTAGGCCATTTTTCCACGTTTTAGTGAATTTTCAAATTATTGTTATTATTTCATTAAATATACGATAAAAATTATGCAAACACATAATTGATCAGAAAATAACGTTAAATACTTCATTTTCAATCATCTATTTGTTTCTCGCTTAAATACTGAGTAAGATATTGAAAAGGGGAAAAGTTCCGTTTTTATTGCATATATCGACGTTTCAGCCGGAATAGAACGGTTTTACGTGTACACCTTCCATCGGTAATATAAACCGAAAATCAGGAACATTTTAGTTAATTTTAATGAAAACATATTGATTTTTACCATTTGTATTAGAAGCAACATACGTCTTTTCTAGGGTCTAAAAAATACGAAACGTCGCTCTTTGATTCGAGGTTAAAATCCTCAAATATGGTATAATAATGACTTTTTCACGTTTTTCATGAAGTTTGATATTTCGTAAATATATTAATTTTTACCAATATTTCGATACTATTTCATGTAGTATCACAGTATGTGACTTGGTCTTCAAATCTCAGATTTTCGCATAATATTGCATTTTAAGCAAGTTTTCTTGCATTTTGTTCCGTACTAAAAATCATCGAATTCAGCAATATTTTGACGTTTATCACCCCCTTTTCCTTTATGTGATATTAAAAAAATATCATCGAATTTGGCAATATTTTGCTGTTTTTCCACGTTTTTTTGAATTTTCAGTTTATTGTTATTAATTCATTAAATATACGATAAAAATGATGCAAACACGTAATTGATTAGAAATTAACCTTAAACACTTCATTTTCAATCAACTTTTGTTTTCTCGTTAAAATACTGAGTAAGATATTGGAAAGGGGAGAAGTTCTGTTTTTATTGCATATATCGACGTTTCAGCCGGATTAGAGCGGTTTTACGTGTACATCTTCCATAGGAAATATAAACGGAAAATCAGGAACATTTTAGTTAATTCTAATGAAAACACATTGATTTTTATCATTTGTATTTGAAACAACATTGTCTTTTTTTTTCTTGGATCTAAATAATACGAAACCTCGCTCTATGATTTGAAGTAAAAATCCTCATATATGGTAATATAGTGACTTTTTTCACGTTATTCATGTAGTGTGATTTTACGTATATCTATTCGTTTTTACCAATATATCGATAATACTTCATGTTTTCTCACGATATGTGATTTGGCCTTCAAATCTCAGAATTTCGCAAATTTTTAATTTTAAGCACGTTTTCTTCCATTTTGTTTAGTACTAAAAATCATCGAATTTAGCAATATTTTGACCTTTATCATCCCCTTTCCTTTATGTGATTTAAACAAAATATCATCGAATTAGGCAAAATTTTGCCGTTTTTCCACGTTTTTGTGAATTTTCAGTTTATTGTTATTATTTCATTAAATATACGAGAAAAATTATGTAAACACATAATTGATCAGAAAATAACCTTAAATACTTCATTTTCAATCATCTATTTGTTTCTCGTTAAAACACTGAGTAAGAGTTTGAAAAGGGGAGAAGTTCTGTTTTAATTGCATATATCGACGTTTCAGCTGGATTAGAACAGTTTTACATGTACATCTTCCATCGGTAATATAAACCGAAAATCAGGAACATTTTAGTAAATTTTAATGAAAACACATTGATTTTTATCCTTTCTATTGGAAGCAACATCTTTATACGTCTTATCTAGGGTCTAAAAAATACGAAACGTCGCTTTATGATTCGAAGTTAAAATCCTCAAATTTGGTATAATAATGACTTTTTCACGTTTTTCATGTAGTTTGATATTACACAAATATATTAAATTTTACCAATATTGCGATACTATTTCATGTAGTATTACGATATGTGATTTGCCCTTCATATCTCAGATTATCGCATAATATTGCATTTTAAGCAAGTTTTCTTGCATTTTGTTTTGTACTAAAAATTATCGAATTCAGCAATATTTTGACGTTAATCATCCCCTTTTCCTTTATGTGATATAAACAAAATATCATCGAATTAGGCAATATTTTGCTGTTTTTCCACGTTTTTGTGAATTTTCAGTTTATTGTTATTGTCATGATGCTGAACAACCGGTTCATTCCGAACACAGCGAATACACAACACATAACACCTTGCCTCAGCAACCGTTACTACCACCTATACTCCTACATACACCAGACCCTTGAGGCGTACCACTCGGTTTGTACTGGAACACATTGAATGAACATATGGAAGGTATTTAAAGACCGTCGGGTTTTGTCTTTTAATTACAAAGAATAGACTCTGACAAATAAATACATATTATCATACTCTATTAGGTCAATACACTTCCAATACCCATAGACCACTTGACCTCCGCGATCACCACCCATACTCGTAACTTCCGCCTAAGTCCCTAATACGGAATGATTACTACAACGCTCCACACCCGGTTAGTCTTTCATTCAATACTCACATACTGCAGACTTAACTTCGTCACTAAGATCACATCAGGTTCTCGCATAGCTGTCTGCTACACTTCGCTGCTGCCGCAAACGGGGATCCAAAGGACTTACTTGTGGGAACCGACCTGTGAGATTTATATTTATTTAATTTATATGAATTTATATTTACGTTAATTTATATACTTCGATAGCAATTTGTATAATAATGAGTGGACTGTATTTCTGCAATAATCTCAATCTCACAAATCGATCCTCTACACATTAGGGGGGTTTATATTAATTTAATTTATATATATGCAGCCAATCAAACTACAGTATTAACTACATACATTGAAAAGGTTCCTTATCTTATAGTACAGCAGGTCTTAGTCCACCAGGTATAACTAGGGTGTAGACACCACATTTTCCCTCTTTGAGGTAGCTTCCATCACCCTGGTAACTGATGCACAAAGCATGCTTCTTCGTCTTGACCTGTCAAAAGGGCGCTAGCTGTAAAGCCAGAATTCTATATATGACAAGCTATATCAAAGAAAACACTATACATGGAACCATGAAGACCTGGCTTAATTACCTTTAGTATGAGGCGATCTCGTGATCTAACTGGACCCCCCTACCCAATGACATTAATGGCCACTAATGATAGATAAACGGGTTTCGGAAAGACACTTAACTTGAATTTGTTGACAGCGTGTGATAATAGTACACCTTTGGTTTCCATAACACTACGTCCAAGTAAAATTAACAGGAGCCGAATTCGCTCCCATGAGCCTCTGTGGTCTCAGTAAAACAATGGCTGCCCCTCCCTCACCCTGACGCCTGGCTTACATTGTCCAAATGACAGAAAGTGATAGAAGGGTCACATTTACTATACTTTAATATTGATAATTAAGTTAATTTATATGAAATGTTTTATGATGGTAAAGTCCAAAGACTAATGTATTTAAGAATAATTCCCAGCAGAATAGCTGGTGAATTTATAATAGTATGTGGTGATGATATCCCGTTTTCTATAGACGGTAATTCCACTACAAGTTACGTTTTCTATGGGTAACTTGTTTATACAATACAGCTATTATCTGTCTCGATGATATGTTAAATGCTGTCGGATTTTCCGACAAAATTCCCCAGGGGCTGCTCACGGGTCGAAGTCCTATTTAGAACAGACGAACACCAATTCTCCTCCTTCGAATTATTAGATTAATTTGATGTTAGTAGTTAGTAATCACACATTTGTGCGTCTGTTCGTACAGGACGGATGTCCCGTATTAGAGTTACAGGGGTTAGAAGTCTAATGCGATTTCATTTCCCTGTCAACTCTTGAAAGGCTAATATTCAAGCCTAATTACACATTATTTAACCCAGAAGACTGAATGTGATCAAGTACTACAGTCAAGTATGATTCAGGGACTGCAGTGAGATCAGTGACATTAGATATAACTTGAAGTTTGTTCAGGTAACTGGTCACTGATATATAAACACTGAGGCCCATGGAATACATCTTGATTAAATAATAAATGTATCAAATCAGTCATCAGATTTACTGGGGTTTAATTTAGTTAATTGATTCAGAAGATTGAATAGCTCATCATTGAAGTAAAGTATGGTTCTGAGACTGCAGTGGGTTCAGTGACATTGGTCGCGGTGACTTGTAGCTGTTTAGGCTACTGTTCACTGATTTGCCACTGAGGCCTCATGAACTCATCTTCAGCTTCAAATGATGATACTAACACCAACCTCTGTTGGTATAGTCAGCTGTAATCTCCTTAGTATAATGCTACTGGAGAAATATAATCAGCTGACAAATTTAGATTTCTACTGGTATTGTTTATGTGCAGGCATAGGTCTCCTCAGGCTTGATACTGGGCCTGAGAGTAATTTACCTCCTGCAGAGTTTAACATGGTTATGCCCTGATATTTAGTAGGGCTACCGATGAATCGATGGCAATAGTCTGTCCCAACAAGGAGACCGAAGTCGGTGAGGTGATCAGACTTAATATTATCTGCCAATTTTATTCCTCTATTTCTTAGGAATTTGGCTGTTGCTCTCAGACCTTGAACTGGTCTACTGGTATTTTGTCCACCACAATGGCTTGTACTCGACAGACGTACCTGCCTAAACGTACTGATGGTTGTACCACCTGGTAGACTTGAGGTCCTGCATCTGTTACAAACCCTGAGATATTGAATGACATCTGGGCTACAGGCCTTAATTGTAATTCATCTGCCAGCTTTTTAGTGATATATGTTCTCTGGGATCCTTGGTCAAACAACCCACGGGAATGGACCTTGGCCCTCTTATTCAGGATGGTAATTTGGGCAGTAGGCAAAGTCGTATTACCTTTAGACTTTGCCGATTGGACACTCTTTGTTGGTTGCACCTTGCAGTACTGTACTGTGGTGGCAATGCTATCTTCCACCTTAGGTCTTGAATACGTTAATTTCTTATATTTGCACAGTGCTGCATGGTGCCTACCTCTTCTACACCTGTTGCAGGTGTTGAATTGGGTATCACAATAGTCTATGTTGTGTGACTTGAGACACCTTGCACATCTCCCTAATTCCTGGAGTCGCTCAATACGAGTGTCTCTGGTTGGATAATTAGCACAACGGTATGTTGAATGTTTCTTTTTGCAGAACATACATGTCCCCCAGCCTACTGCACGTTTGGAAGTTACCGGTTTGGGTGAACTAGTAACAGTAGGCTTGGAGGATGCTGCTGCATTGTCAGATTTTCTGCAACTTGATGTTTGAGTAATTGGTTGATATTTATTTGGGGTAGTTGTTTTACCCTTTAATTGACTCTTATTTTCCATTTCTGAAGGCTTGCAAGAGGCTTTAACTTCCTCATTTGCTCGTCGTTTGTTTATGATGGAATGTAAACCTTCAGTGATGTCCTGTACTGTCAGGATGGTGTTATGTTGATGTGCATATAATTCATCTAGTATATCGCTGGACAATTTTCGTTGAAGGACAACTTTGGTCATCCATTCACTAGTAGTTATATCAACCTTAAGACTGAATGTTCTTAGTAGTGACTCAAACTCCATGCTGAAGGATTGTAATGAGTCAGCAGTCTGATCAGGTTGAGGTAAATCCAGCAATTGTAGTACTAGATGTATGACAGTTTTCTCATTGCCAGTATTATTCCTAGGAGGCTGGACTGGGAAATTAGTGCTGTCGCTATTTTCATTTACATTTTCTACTACTGGTTCAACTTCACCTCTAGCTTGGAGGCATGTTAACTTAGTAGCCTCAGGTATTGGGTTTTCAGAATCCACAGAGACTGTGGATAAGTTGTCTGAGAACTGCTTAATTTCTGGTGGTATAATATTGGGTGAAGCTTTATCCTTGTTGATTAAAGGATCTAATTTGGCTTGACATTTATTCTCAAAAAGATCCAGATCATCCATAACATTATCTACTTTATTTGATGTACTTGCTATTTGTTCTGATTCAATTATCCTGTGTAAATGTTCCAACCTGCCTTGAGTTTCTTCTTCATATTGTGCTAGGTCAGACAGGAATGGTTCCACATCTTCAACTACTACGTCATCGTGGACCTGATTTTGGTAAGATTTCCTATTTGCTTTCAATATATGCAATTGGGTTTGAATCTGTAACAGTGGTATTTTCAACCGACGATAATTAATTACAGGTTCATATTGGTCGAGATCTCTTGTCAGGTGACGTTTGCTTGCTACTAAAGCACGCTTTGCTTTCTGTGGATTAGTCATGGTGACTTGTTAATTGGGCACCACTGGCTCATAAATTGTGAGCAAGTACTGATGGTAGCCTAGGATAAAATTCTGCACTCACTAGGAGATAATCCTACCTCTACTAGAGGTAAAATTAATTAACACTTAAAAAATTAACACTTAACACTTAATTTAACATCCTTAACACTTAACATCCTTAACACTTAATTAACACTTAAAAAATTAACACTTAAAATTAATACACATTATATATATACAATCATACACACTAATGATTTGAGTGATAAACCAGTGTCACTGGAAGTACCTTTAGGTTAGCTCTTCTATATCACCCTAGGATGGAAGAGACACTAATTAATCACTCAAAGGTGTAATGATCATAAGTAAATTATTATATATACACAACTCAACTCGAGTTGATAAAAATTACACCCAAAATAGGGTCTGGACCATTCATTAATGGTGTTAGGTTGTTGAATATAGTACAACTGACTATGGTAATAATGGGACTAGGATGAGCAATAATAGTTCAACTAGTCAATGATAATATCCTACCCTGTTGTGGGTTGGCAATTAGTAAATATTATACTGTGATCACTAGTGCAATATATATTAAATAATTCTCTATTTTGGAGAAATAATATACACAATTATTGATAATAGCCTCTTAATTAGCCTCTATAAAACTTTTAATATTATCTAGAAGTATTAAATATTATTAGTGACCTCGCGAAATAAACTCCACAAAATTCGTAGATAATCTCTCGCGAAATTTAACACCACGAAATCCGTGAACAATATCGCGAAGACACAGTCACTAATTTGGCTGGCTTCAATATTAGCGCTGTCACTTCACGAAATAACATGCCACCAAATATCTGTGGGTGTGCATGAAACCGCTGACTAAGGCTGAACTGAATTGTGGGGGCATTTGAGCTCGCACGAGGCAACGCCGCCGTCTTTGACTGGCTGGCCTTTGTTTAAATCACACTGCACTAGTATATTTAATGAATCCACTGGTTAACTGGTTCATCCGGTACTAAGATGACCAAATGTGGGTTCAAAGGATCAAATAATCTGTCATCCGGTTCGAAGGACCAAATAATGTGGGAACCGACCTGTGAGATTTATATTTATTTAATTTATATGAATTTATATTTATGTTAATTTATATACTTCGATAGCAATTTGTATAATAATGAGTGGACTGTATTTCTGCAATAATCTCAATCTCACAAATCGATCCTCTACACATTAGGGGGGTTTATATTAATTTAATTTATATATATGCAGCCAATCAAACTACAGTATTAACTACATACATTGAAAAGGTTCCTTATCTTATAGTACAGCAGGTCTTAGTCCACCAGGTATAACTAGGGTGTAGACACCACATTTTCCCTCTTTGAGGTAGCTTCCATCACCCTGGTAACTGATGCACAAAGCATGCTTCCCCGTCTTGACCTGTCAAAAGGGCGCTAGCTGTAAAGCCAGAATTCTATATATGACAAGCTATATCAGAGAAAACACTATACATGGAACCATGAAGACCTGGCTTAATTACCTTTAGTATGAGGCGATCTCGTGATCTAACTGGGTCACCCTACCCAATGACATTAATGGCCACTAATGATAGATAAACGGGTTTCGGAAAGACACTTAACTTGAATTTGTTGACAGCGTGTGATAATGGTACACCTTTGGTTTCCATAACACTTCGTCCAAGTAAAATTAACAGGAGCCGAATTCGCTGCCGTGAGCCTCTGTGGTCTCAGTAAAACAATGGCTGCCCCTCCCTCACCCTGACGCCTGGCTTACATTGTCCAAATGACAGAAAGTGATAGAAGGGTCACATTTACTCTACTTTAATATTGATAATTAAGTTAATTTATATGAAATGTTTTATGATGGTAAAGTCCAAAGACTAATGTATTTAAGAATAATTCCCAGCAGAATAGCTGGTGAATTTATAATAGTATGTGATGATGATATCCCGTTTTCTATAGACGGTAATTCCACTACAAGTTACGTTTTCTATGGGTAACTTGTTTATACAATACAGCTATTATCTGTCTGTATGATATGTTAAATGCTGTCGGATTTTCCGACATTGCTAGTTCAACTCCCACAATCAGACTGATTCTAGCCAACCATGGCCTCAAACATTTCACCACTCCTCTCAAGGAAGGTATAATCCGATTAACCTTATCCCTAGAGCGGTAACCATGATCCTAGAAGCCTGACGAAGAATAATTCCTCTTTCCAGGAATTATTAATTTGGCTAAACAGCTTCGATCTTAATCCATTGACCTTTCTTAGATATGTGATCCATAGTCTGTCTACTTACATGCACTTCCAATCATCATTCGTTAAGTGTTGTAGTAATGATCCTCTAGCTAATAATTCCTACTAACTTGTGGATTACAACACCACTCCCCTCCTTAAACACGCATATGTCCCCATATGCATCATTGCAATGGTTCCATTAGTGCAAGGACCTGGAGGATGCACCCACCATATGTGTACAACTAAAAAATCATCCAAAAAGTTCATCATACACACGATGAAATAAATTAAAATTTTACCCGACATGGCTCACAACACTTCTCCAACATATACATTATATTCACATCATAGCACAGGTATAATAGTCTGTAATAATTTTTCCCATCTCCAACAATGCACATATACCTAAACTGCTGACATATAATTACATACAAACATAAACATAAAATTACATTGACCAGAATGCTGGCACTTAAACAGAAATGACACTAGTCATAAATATATACACAACACATATATATCTAAGGTTCTTCATCCTTAGTAACAAGTTAAACATAATTTAACATCTTGCCCTGTACTGTTGACATAAGGGCTTACAATGATCACACAATGTTTCACTGGCCTCCTCCACAATTGGCAGCATCACTTCTCTTGTCTTCGTGTCCCATGGTTGCTAGGTCATAGATCCTCCATGACCCAGACAAAACCCAGGCTGTCCAGCCTGGTGAATGTTGTCAATGTCCCATCGTTGCTCTGAGCTAACGTGATCCTGGCCTCCAGAGCAACGGAGATTCCTATCCCAGGGACATGTTCCCTCGGGTCTATGCTGCCATCTTGTTCCAGGGCACCAACCCCAGAACGCTGTAGATACCTCACAGCTCTCTGGTCATCCTTCCTTGCTGTGCTCACCACAGCTGTAGCACATTACTCTAGGCCCATCTGCCCAGAGTGTGTCCACCTGTATTCACACCTTCCCCGACCGCTGTACCTGCAAAATATTCCCTCGGAGCCCCCTGGCTCGTTCCCATTATTACATAACCCCCTCGGCTCCTTACTCTCTCCCCGTATATAGCCTGAGCGCAGCTGCAAAACCATTGCAGCTGGCCTTATCCCTGCTTTGATGTCAGGGGGCGAATTTCGCCTATAACGTCACGTTGGCTTCACTTCCTCCCCCTTTTTTCTAGAATTACTGAGTGTAGCCTTATAGCTTCCCTTCTACTCTACCTGAAGCTCTGTGACATGATCCCGAGGGACCTTCTCAAGCCTAACACTCAGTAATGGTGCCGATGAGGTAATATACAGTATATACATACACATACATTATCACAATAAATACCTCATTAAAATAATTTCCCACTTATGTCACTAAAACATCATACTGCCACTGGCTCACCTCTAGCGAGATTCCTGTAACAACTTAATAAGAAATTAGTATATCTACTTCGCTCGTCCACTGCAACCACCAACACCTGAAATTTTGAAATTCTACATTATAATCTTATCCATAAGACTTACCCACTCCGACACACCATCACCTCTGGTCAACCCAACCACTGATGACCTCATTATAACACCACGTCTCTCAACAGCCAGGCTCTGCGTCCTGACGCACCTGACCTCATTACACCGATACTCACCGTACCCACCACCACCTGGCCTCCTGTGCCGCTATGCACTCCACAACACCACACTCCATACCAGGCGTCCAAACGCCACAACACTACACATGCTACTCTACACCACACTCTACACACTACCCCACACTCTACAAAACTACCATGCCCATGCACCACTCAACACCGCACTCTACACACTACCCCACACTCTACAAAACTACCATGCCCATGCACCACTCAAAACCACACTCTACAAAAACTACCATGGCCATGCACTACTCTACAGTACATACTATGCTCCTTCTGTGTTCATGACCCCACGAGAGCGGGTCGGATAGCGATGTGTCACCGTCGCCTGTGGACCTTGTCCCCGGTCCTGCGAAGGCTGTTCTGTGTTATCTACCCTTGATTGCCAACTCCTCGTACCCCCTACCTATGTTCTCAGCCGCTGGTGTGCTCTCCCCTGGCACACTCTCCGTAGGATATGGCTCCTCACTTGCCTGACCGGTCAGTGTATAGACGCGGTCTGGGTGACAGAACACATGACCTGTGTTTAGCACCTTAACCTTAACTTCTGCATTCTTTTTGTTAATTACCCGACATGGCCCCACAAACTTGGGTGCCAACTTACCTTCTGCCTGAGCGTGCATCTGCTTCACGAATACCCTATCACCTTCATTGATCACCTTTGCTTGGACCTTGTTCTGCGCATTATAATATGCCTCTGCTACCTCTGTCGACTTTCTTAAATGTAGTTTCACCAAGTCAAATGCCTTGGTTGCTCGCCTACAGACAACACTTCTGAAGTCTAACGCATAGCATGGCGGTTGCTTGCTTGTGAACGTCGTGACCGGAAGTCGGGGATCGAACCCATGCAACAAAAAATGCGGGGTTTCTCCCACCGACCTATTGAACGCCGTGTTGAGCGCCGACTCCACCATCGACAAACTCTGATCCCATGCACGCACATCATCTGCAGCCAAATGCCGCAGAATACTGATTACTTCAGCATTGTGTCTTTCAACCAAACCATTCGCCGATGGTCGATATGCCAGCACTGGAGTATGTTTGAATTGATACACACTCGCGATGCTTTGAAATACTTGATTGATAAACTCTGACCCTAGGTCTGACACAACTTGTTGAGGAGCCCCAAACCTGGTTAACACACTTTCCACCATGGCCTGGGTCACATCCTCTGCCATCTTAGAACGTAGTGCACTCACCACAGTGAACCGTGTGAGTGCATCCACTGCTACAAATATGTACCTCGCCCCTGAATGAGCTTGTGGTAGCGGCCCAATGAGATCTATGTGTGCTCTCTCGAAGGGAGTACTCACCTCCGGCCACCTCCGCAAAGGTTCCGCCCCCAACCTATGTGCCTTGTACCTCAGACAACTGTCACAAGAGGCTACATAGACCTTGATATCTTTACCCATGGATGGCCAATAGAACCTTTGACGTGCCCTCTGCAACGTCTTGGACTCCCCTCCATGGCCTGCTGCTGGGATGCTATGACACAGATACATTGCAGTCCTCTGGAACTCCGGTGTCAAGACTGCCTGGTATACTGGTTCATACCGTATACCCGAAACCCTACCAAGATGATACAACACCTCATCTTCAACCACAAACTCATCCACTGGGGCTGGAAGTGACTTCCTCAACTCCGCACGCTCACCCCTCAAAAACTTCCTTACCTCCCCCCACAGGGGATGACCTTCCTGACTCCGTATCAACTCCCTCACATTCCACGACACATCTTCCTCCCCCCTTTCACTCACCACTGCTACATTGTGACACCTTGACAACGCGTCAGCGACCACATTGCTTTTCCCTGGTACATGTTCAAAGTTTGTAATGTTAAACTCTGAGAGCGAGGTAACCCACCGTGCCAGCCGCTGACAAGGCTCCTTGGACTCGAACATATACTTAAGGGGTTTGTGATCGCTTCTGAGCCAAATTTCATGTCCAAGCAAGATGTACCGGTTCCGTTGCAATATGAATGTGATCGCTAGAGCTTCCCTCTCAATCGTACTATAGTTCCTCTCTGCAGGACATAGCACTCGTGAACAAAATGCAATGGGACGCTCCCGTCCCCGCTCATCCACCTGAGCTACCACACCACCTATCGCTGCGCCAGAAGCATTCGCATACACCAGAAACGGTTTGCTAAAATCTGGGTGCGCCAAGATACTGCGAGAGCTGACAGCAGCCCTCAGTACCTGGAACGCCTGCTGTTGTTCCTTTCCCCACACGAACTCTGCAAGTCCACTGATCTGATGTAATGGTTTTGCAATTTTTGAAAAATCTTTAATAAATCGCCGATAATAGCTAACCAACCCCAGGAAAGATTTGCACTCTTTCTTGTTCTGTGGAACTGGGAACTCTTGAATATCCCTGGTTTTATCTGGCAATGGACTGATACCCATCCGGCCCACTGTATGACCCAGGAATGTTACCGATTCTCCAAAAAAAAACTGCATTTTTCGAAATTCACTTTGAGGTTGTGTGACCTCAGCCTTAGCAAGAGTTTCCTCAAATTATGCATGTGCTCCTCTAATGACTTTCCCAGCACGATTACGTCATCGAGGTACAGCAACGCTGTGGGACCTATCAACCCCGATAATACACTCATCATTAGCCTACTGAACACAGCAGGTGCTGACTTCAACCCGAAAGGAAGTCGTTTATATTGCCAGAGCTCGTTGCACGCACTAAACGCTGTGATTTCCCTCGACTCTTCCTCCAGCGGTATCTGGTGATACCCACTGAGCAGGTCTAATGTGGTAAAATATTGTGTACCCTTCAAGTGTGTCAATGTGTCCTGTATGTTAGGTAATGGGTATGCTTCGTCTTTCGTCAGCTCGTTTATTCTGCGGAAATCTACGCATAACCTCACTCCCCCATTCTTTTTCCTGACTACTACGAGAGGGCTGTGCCACGGTGAACTGAATGGTTCAATGATATCATGCTCCCTTAGCTGGCTTATCTCCTCTTTTACCTCCCTCTGGTGTGCCACTGGTATGCTATATGCTCTCGTATATACTGGATGTGCGCCCTCTACGTGAATTCTATGTGCTCCTTGAGAAATGCACCCTGGGGGTTCCCCTCTCAACGCAAAAACATCCGGGAACTCCCTGACTAAGCCCCTTAAGGCTTCCTTAACCTCCCTTTCCATGGACATCCTATCCACTATTCCCATTAATTTATCCATTCTATCCTCATCGCCCTCACTCTGGCTTACTGACATGGCTGCAATAATCTCCTCCACAGGGTGCCCCCACGCTACCTGTGCATGCTTACTCAAGGTGACTGGCCACCGAGAGGGATTAAAAACCCTCAACCGAATTACCCCTTCATTTATGTCTTCAATAGTCTCCATTATCACCAACCCTGCTGGATTATCCAATGGCTCAATTTGCACAACGTCTACTCCCTTGGCTTTACATGCCATTTTAATCACTAAGGATGCTTCTCCCGGAATGGTGACATCCTTGGGTGCCGTGACTGCCCACTGTATATTCTGGTCCCCAGCCGAGTTACCACAGTTACCCCTCACTACTGCTACTCCTTCTCTACTCCTCACCTTGTTAACGTCTACCGCTTGACCCCCACATACCAATTTATTCCCCCTTGCGCTGAACGCTATGGTACATGAGTATTTTTCGAGGAAATCAATTCCCAAGATAATGTTGGTATGTTTCAGCCCTATATCCTGTATTACTACAAAACTATGTTTAAACCATCTATCTTCTAGCTGGAAATCCACAGTTGTCTCACCCAACACCCGCAACGCATTATCCCCCACCGCCGTTAATCTCCTGTTGTTAGGTATCAGCCTGACGTCTGATCCTAACACGCTACGACTCATGATGGACATGGAAGCACCGGTGTCCACCAAGGCTGTATAGATAGTGCCCTTTAACCGTAAATGCACCTTTATGGGATGACCCGACCCGACGGTACACAACTACTGTCCGCCACCCCCTACTGTACACACTGGGTAATTAGGCGGAACAAAAAGCTTACACTGCCAGGCCAAGTGACTACCGTCACCACACAGCTTACACACTTTGGTCTGCTTAGGTCGTTCTGGCTCGTGTTTACCTGCAGTGTACCCCGTTCCCCGGGGATACCCTCTACCGGTACCCTGGTTCTGGTGGTACATTCCTGTTGCTCCCTGAGCAGGCGTGTATCGTGGTGGAGCAGGAGTGAACCTGCCTCCACGTGCCCCTTGATTATAGCCTCCTCGCTGCCCACGAGTACCCTGATGGGGTCCCCACGACACACCACTCGTATTGTGTCCCTGGAACACCCTTGGCTCCCAGCCCTTATTATTGTTACGTCGAGGAGCACCTCGCCCCTTGCCCTTGGAATGTGTGACCCCCGCCGCGGGTCCATCCTCCACTGGCTGAGCTACTGGGGCCCAGAGCTGAGCCTGTCTCTCTTGCGTGTCTGCAAGATTTGCCTGTTCCTTAGGGGACACTTCCTTGAAAATGTCATCCTCTGTCAGTTTATGTGTCGGGCTATTCTCCGCCCAAAACACTGCATGTTTCACCGCTTCCTTAAAAGACTTAGCTTCCCTGCAGTGTAACGCACTTTCCCGCGGTAATGCACCGAAAAAAACACTCCGTTGCATAGAATCTCTTACTACCCCCGTGAACTGCGTTTCCGTCCGCTCAATCACGTCACCCAAGAGTCTTATTCTATGGCCAAACGCCCTTAATTGTTCCCCTGGTTCTCGTTTAAGTGCAGCTAACTGAGCCTTTAGTTCTACTGCATCGTGCTGCACATCGTAATGATCTATCAGTTCCTGCTTAAACTCGCTAGAACTATTTATTTCTCTAATTTCCGCCGAGTTGAGCAGGGTCTTTGCTTCCCCTTTCACCTTGGAATATGCCAATGCAATCTTTGCCTGATCCGACCATGACCCCACACTAGTCGCCTTCTCTAGACCAAAGAAAAATGTTCTAATATCCGTCAGTAACTGACCTTTCGAATCCCGTTTGGCTCCCCAAAACGTGGGTATGTCTCCATATACCTCAGGTCCTGCATTAGTCGTCTCATGCGTGCTCAACACATTATTCAACCACTGTGGAACCTGCCCAATTGTCTCTGACGCTGCCGCCTGCGCCGTAAGCAACGCCGCCGTGTTATCACCACTCTCACCCTGACCGACACTACTCGTGGCCTGGCCACTGGCGCCCCTATTACTACCCGTACCCGTCATGCCTACTCGCCCCTTATGTGCTCGTGTATGAACCAGCTTGACGCTTTACCGTACAGTAACCTTACTTGGCCTTATTCCCTTAATCTCACTAGAATCACTTATAATTTTAAGCCACCATTAACAACGTCACTTATCAGTTCCCCACACTACTGTTTCCACCCCTTAGGAGACCTTTCCCTGCCACACAACGTGGCCACTCCACTTGGCCACACACCTTGGCCCCACACCCCACTATGGCTACTCACTGGCCCACACACCTTCCCTTCCTCACTCCAATTTCCACCGTCCGGAACACAACCCGACGTCTACCAATTCCCGAACATTCCCTCACCAACTAAACCAGTAACACACTTCCTTCATCTCTCAAAGTGTTCCAAACCTGTTTGCGCTGCCACCAAATATGTCGTGACGCTGAACCCCGGTTCATTCAGAAAACAGCGAATACACAACACATAACACCTTGCCTCAGCAACCGTTACTACCACCTATACTCCTACACACACCAGACCCTTGAGGCGTACCACTCGGTTTGTACTGGAACACATTGAATGAACATATGGAAGGTATTTAAAGACCGTCGGGTTTTGTCATTTAATTACAAAGAATAGACTCTGACAAATAAATACATATTAACATACTCTATTAGGTCAATACACTTCCAATACCCATAGACCACTTGACCTCCGCGATCACCACCCATACTCGTAACTTCCGCCTAAGTCCCTAATACGGAATGATTACTACAACGCTCCACACCCGGTTAGTCTTTCATTCAATACTCACATACTGCAGACTTAACTTCGTCACTAAGATCACATCAGGTTCTCGCATAGCTGTCTGCTACACTTCGCTGCTGCCGCAAACGGGGAACCAAAGGACTTGCTAGTTCAACTCCCACAATCAGACTGACTCTAGCCAACCATGGCCTCAAACATTTCACCACTCCTCTCAAGGAAGGTATAATCCGATTAACCTTATCCCTAGAGCGGTAACCTTGATCCTAGAAGCCTGACGAAGAATAATTCCTCTCCAGGAATTATTAATTTGGCTAAACAGCTTCGATCTTAATCCATTGACCTTTCTTAGATATGTGATCCATAGTCTGTCTACTTACATGCACTTCCAATCATCATTCGTTAAGTGTTGTAGTAATGATCCTCTAGCTAATAATTCCTACTAACTTGTGGATTACAACATTATTAATTCATTAAATATACGATAAAAATGATGTAAACACATAATTGATTAGAAATTAACCTTAAACACTTCATTTTCAAACAACTATTTGTTTCTCGTTAAAATACTGAGTATGATATTGAAAAGGGGAAAAGTTCTGTTTTTATTGCATATATCGACGTTTCAGCCGGATTAGAGCGGTTTTACGTGTAAATCTTCCATCGGTAATATAAACGGAAAATCAGGAACGTTTAAGTTAATTCTAATGAAAACAAATTGATTTTTATCATTTATATTTAAAACAACATTGTCATGTCTTTTCTTGGATCTAAATAATACGAAACCTCGCTCTATGATTTGAAGTTAAAATCCTCAAATATGGTAATATAGTGACTTTTTTCACGTTATTCATGTAGTGTGATTTTACGTATTCGTTTTTACCAATATTTCGATACTACTTCATGTTTTCTCACGATATGTGATTTGGCCTTCAAATCTCAGAATTTCGCATAATATCGCATTTTAAGCAAGTTTTCTTGCATTTTGTTTCGTACTAAAAATCATCGAATTCAGCAATATTTTGACGTTTATCATCCCCCTTTTCCTTTATGTGATATAAACAAAATATCATCGAATTAGGCAATATTTTGCTGTTTTTCCACGTTTTTGTGAATTTTCAGTTTATTGCTATTAATTCATTAAATATACGATAAAAATGATGCAAACACATAATTGATTAGAAATTAACCTTAAACACTTCATTTTCAATCAACTATTTGTTTCTCGTTAAAATACTGAGTAAGATATTGGAAAGGGGAGAAGTTCTGTTTTTATTGCCTATATCGACGTTTCAGCCGGATTAGAGCGGTTTTACGTGTACATCTTCTATCGGTAATATAAACGGGAAATCAGGAACATTTTAGTTAATTCTAATGAAAAGACATTGACTTTGATCATTTGTATTTGAAAGTGTGATTGTACGAAAATATATTCATTTTTACCAATATTTCGGTAATATATGTGACTTGGCTTTTAATTTGAGAATTTCGCATAATATTGCATTTTGAAGCAAGATTTCTTACGTTTTGTTTTGTACTAAAAATCATTAAATTTAGCAATATTTTGACGTTTATCATCCTCTTTTCCTTTATGTGATTTAAGCAAAATATCATCGAATTAGGCAATATTTTGCCGTTTTTCCACGTTTTTGTGAATTTTCAGTTTATTGTTCTGCATTTTCAGTTTATTGCTCTGCATCCCTCAAGGGAGGGATTCAGGGATGGAGGGATATAAATCTTCCATCGGAAATATAAACGGAAAATCAGGAACGTTTAAGTTAATTCTAATGAAAACAAATTGATTTTTATCATTTATATTTAAAACAACATTGTCATGTGTTTTCTTGGATCTAAATAATACGAAACCTCGCTCTATGATTTGAAGTTAAAATCCTCATATATAGTAATATAGTGACTTTTTTCACGTTATTCATGTAGTGTGATTTTACGTATTCGTTTTTACCAATATTTCGATACTACTTCATGTTTTCTCACGATATGTGACTTGGCCTTCAAATCTCAGAATTTCGCAAATTTTGCATTTTTAAGCAAGTTTTCTTGCATTTTGTTTTGTACTAAAAATCATCGAATTTAGCAATATTTTGACCTTTATCATCCCCTTTTCCTTTATGTGATTTAAACAAAATTACATCGAATTAGGCCGTTTTTCCACGTTTTTGTGAATTATCAGTTTATTGTTATTAATTCATTATATATACGATAAAAATTATGCAAACACATAATTGATCAGAAAATAACCTTAAATACTTCATTTTCAATCATCTATTTGTTTCTCGTTAAAATATTGAGTAAGATATTGAAAAGGGGAGAAGTTCTGTTTTTATTGCATATAACGACGTTTCAGCCGGAATAGAACGGTTTTACGTGTACATCTTCCATCGGTAATATAAAGGGAGGGATGCAGAGGCACAAGAGAGGGATGCAGAGGCTCTTGAGAGTGATGCAAAGGCTCAAGAGAGGGATGCAGAGGCTCATGAGAGGGATGCAGGAGTTCAAGAGAGAGATGAAGAGGCTCAGGAGAGTGATTCAGAGGCTTACGAGAGTGATGCAGAGGCTTAAGAGAGTGATGCAGAGGCTTAAGAGAGGGATGCACAGGCTCAAGCGAGGGATGCAGAGGCTTAAGAGAGGGATGCAGAGGCTCAAGTGAGGGATGCAGAGGCACAAGAGAGGGATGCAAGGGCTCATGAGAGGGATGCAGGAGTTCAAGCGAGTGATGCAAAGGCTCAAGAAAGGGATGCAGAATCTTAAGAAAGTGATGCAGAGGCTAAAAAAGGGATAAGAACATAAGAACAAAGGTAACTGCAGAAGGCCTATTGGCCCATACGAGGCAGCTGACATACGAGGATGCAGAGGCTCAAAAGAGTGATGCAGAGGCTGAAGAGAGTGTTGCAGAGGCATAAGAGAGTGTTGCAGAGGCTTAAGAGAGTGATGCAGAGGCTCAAGAGAGTGATGCAAAGGCTCAAGAGAGTGATGCAGAGGCTGAAGAGAGTGTTGCAGAGGCTTAGGAGAGGGATGCAGAGGCTCAAGAGACTGATGCAATGGCTCAAGAGAGTGATGCAGAGGCTGAAGAGAGTGTTGCAGAGGTTTAAGAGAGGGATGCAGAGGCTCAGGAGAGGGATGCAGAGGCTTAAGAGAGTAATGCAGAGGCTGAAAAAAGTGTTGCAGTGTCTTAAAAGAGGGATGCAGAGGCTCAAGAGAGTGATGTAAGGCTCAAGAGAGTGATGCAGAGGCTGAAGAGAGTGTTGCAGAGGCATAAAAGAGGGGTGCAGAGGCTCAAGAGAGGGATGTAGAGGCTTACGAGAGGGATGCAAAGGCTCAAGAGAGTGATGCAAAGGTTCAAGAGAGTGATGCAGAGGCTTAAGAGAGGGATGCAGAGGCTCAAGAGAAAGATGTAAAGGCTCAAGAGAGTGATGCAGAGGCCCAAGAGAGGGATGAGAGTGATGCAGAGGCTCAAGAGAGTGCTGCAGAGGCTTAAGAGAGGGATGCAGAGGCTCAAGAGAGGGATGCAGAGGCTTAAGAGAGTGATGCAGAGGCTGAAAAAAGTGTTGCAGTGTCTTAAGAGAGGGATGCAGAGGCTCAAGAGAGTGATGCAAGGCTCAAGAGAGTGATGCAGAGGCTGAAGAGAGTGTTGCAGAGGCATAAGAGAGGGATGCAGAGGCTCAAGAGAGGGATGTAGAGGCTTATGAGAGAGATGCAAAGGCTCAAGAGAGTGATGCAAAGGCTCAAGAGAGTGATGCAGAGGTTAAGAGAGGGATGCAGAGGCTCAAGAGAAAGATGTTGAGGCTCAAGAGAGTGATGCAGAGGCTCAAGAGAGGGATGCAGAGGTTGAAGAGAGAGATGCAGACGCTTAAGAGAGTGATGCAGAGGTTCAAGAGAGTGATGCAGAGGCACAAGAGAATGATGTAGAGGCTTAAGAGAGGTATGCAGAGGCTCAAGAGAATGATGCAGGGGCTCAAGAGAGTGATGCAGAGGCTTAAGAGAGGGATGCAGAGGATCAAGAGAGTGATACAGAGGCTTGAGAAAGGAATGCAGAGGCTGAAGAGAATGATGCAGAGGCTTAAGAGAGGGATGCAAAGGCTCAAGAGAGTGATGGAGAGGCTCAAGAGAGTGAAGCAGAGGCACAAGAGAGGGATGCAGAGGCTCTTGAGAGTGATGCAAAGGCTCAAGAGAGGGATGCAGAGGCTCATGAGAGGGATGCAGGAGTTCAAGAGAGAGATGAAGAGGCTCAGGAGAGTGATTCAGAGGCTTACGAGAGTGATGCAGAGGCTTAAGAGAGTGATGCAGAGGCTTAAGAGAGGGATGCACAGGCTCAAGCGAGGGATGCAGAGGCTTAAGAGAGGGATGCAGAGGCTCAAGTGAGGGATGCAGAGGCACAAGAGAGGGATGCAAGGGCTCATGAGAGGGATGCAGGAGTTCAAGCGAGTGATGCAAAGGCTCAAGAAAGGGATGCAGAATCTTAAGAAAGTGATGCAGAGGCTAAAAAAGGGATAAGAACATAAGAACAAAGGTAACTGCAGAAGGCCTATTGGCCCATACGAGGCAGCTGACATACGAGGATGCAGAGGCTCAAAAGAGTGATGCAGAGGCTGAAGAGAGTGTTGCAGAGGCATAAGAGAGTGTTGCAGAGGCTTAAGAGAGTGATGCAGAGGCTCAAGAGAGTGATGCAAAGGCTCAAGAGAGTGATGCAGAGGCTGAAGAGAGTGTTGCAGAGGCTTAGGAGAGGGATGCAGAGGCTCAAGAGACTGATGCAATGGCTCAAGAGAGTGATGCAGAGGCTGAAGAGAGTGTTGCAGAGGTTTAAGAGAGGGATGCAGAGGCTCAGGAGAGGGATGCAGAGGCTTAAGAGAGTAATGCAGAGGCTGAAAAAAGTGTTGCAGTGTCTTAAAAGAGGGATGCAGAGGCTCAAGAGAGTGATGTAAGGCTCAAGAGAGTGATGCAGAGGCTGAAGAGAGTGTTGCAGAGGCATAAAAGAGGGGTGCAGAGGCTCAAGAGAGGGATGTAGAGGCTTACGAGAGGGATGCAAAGGCTCAAGAGAGTGATGCAAAGGTTCAAGAGAGTGATGCAGAGGCTTAAGAGAGGGATGCAGAGGCTCAAGAGAAAGATGTAAAGGCTCAAGAGAGTGATGCAGAGGCCCAAGAGAGGGATGAGAGTGATGCAGAGGCTCAAGAGAGTGCTGCAGAGGCTTAAGAGAGGGATGCAGAGGCTCAAGAGAGGGATGCAGAGGCTTAAGAGAGTGATGCAGAGGCTGAAAAAAGTGTTGCAGTGTCTTAAGAGAGGGATGCAGAGGCTCAAGAGAGTGATGCAAGGCTCAAGAGAGTGATGCAGAGGCTGAAGAGAGTGTTGCAGAGGCATAAGAGAGGGATGCAGAGGCTCAAGAGAGGGATGTAGAGGCTTATGAGAGAGATGCAAAGGCTCAAGAGAGTGATGCAAAGGCTCAAGAGAGTGATGCAGAGGATAAGAGAGGGATGCAGAGGCTCAAGAGAAAGATGTTGAGGCTCAAGAGAGTGATGCAGAGGCTCAAGAGAGGGATGCAGAGGTTGAAGAGAGAGATGCAGACGCTTAAGAGAGTGATGCAGAGGTTCAAGAGAGTGATGCAGAGGCACAAGAGAATGATGTAGAGGCTTAAGAGAGGTATGCAGAGGCTCAAGAGAATGATGCAGGGGCTCAAGAGAGTGATGCAGAGGCTTAAGAGAGGGATGCAGAGGATCAAGAGAGTGATACAGAGGCTTGAGAAAGGAATGTAGAGGCTGAAGAGAATGATGCAGAGGCTTAAGAGAGGGATGCAAAGGCTCAAGAGAGTGATGGAGAGGCTCAAGAGAGTGAAGCAGAGGCTCAACAGAGTGATTCAGAGGCTTACGAGAGTGATGCAGAGGCTTAAGAGAGTGATGCAGAGGCTTAAGAGAGGGATGCAGAGGCTCAAGAGAGGGATGGAGAGGCTCAAGAGAGGGATGCAGAGGCTCAAGAGAGGGATGCAAAGGCTCTTGAGAGTGACGCAGAGGTTCAAGAGAGGGATGCAGAGGCTTAAGAGAGTGATGCAAAGGCTCAAGTGAGGGATGCAAAGGCTCATGAGAGGGGATGCAGGAGTTCAAGAGAGTGATGCAGAGGCTCAAGAGAGGGATGCAGAGGCTCAAGTGAGGGATGAATTGGCACAAGAGAGGGATGCAGGGGCTCTTGGGAATGAAGCAGAGGCTCAAGAGAGGGATGCAAAGGCTCAAGAGAGTGATTCAGAGGCTTACAAGAGTGATGCAAAGGCTTAAGAGAGTGATGCAGAGCCTTACGAAAGTGATCGAAGTGATAAGAAAGTGATTCATCCTCTGCATCACTCTCCTGAGCCTCTGCATCATTCTCTTGAGCCTCTGCATCCCTCTCTTGAGCCTCTGCATCATTCTCTTTAGCATCTGCATCACTCTCGTGAGCCTCTGCATCACTCTCTTGAGCCTCTGCATCCCTCTCTTCTTCCTCTGCATCAGTCTCTTGAGCCCGTGCATCACTCTCTTCAGCCTCTGCATCCCTCTCTTGAGCCACTACATCACTCTCTTGAGCCTCTGCATAAACCTCTTAAGCCTTTGCATCCTTATTTTGAGCCTCTGCATCAATTTTTTAAGCCTCTGAATCACTATCTTTAGCCTTGGCATCCCTCTCTTGAGCCTCTGCATGACTCTCTTCAGCCTCTTCATCCCTCTCTTGAGCCTCTGCATGATTCTCCTAGGCCTCTGCATCACTCTCTTGAGCCTCTCCATCACTCTCTTGAGCCTCTACATCCCTCTCTTGAGCCTCTGCATAACTCTCTTGAGCCTCGGCTCTTGAGAGTTATGCAGAGGCTCAAGAGAGTGATGCAGAGGCTTACGAGATTGATGCAGATGATCAAGAGAGGGATGCAGAGGCTTAAGACAGTAATTCAGAGGCTTACGAGAGTGATGCAGAGGCTTAAGAGAGGGATTCAGAGGCTCAAGAGAGTGATTCAGAGGCTTACGAGAGTGATGCAGAAGATTAAGAGAGTGATGCAGAGGCTTAAGAGATGGATGCAGAGGCTCAAGAGAGGGATGCAGAGGCTCAAAAGAGGGATGCAGGGGCTCAAAAGAGGGATGCAGAGGCTAAAGTGAGGGATGCAGAGGCACAAGAGTGGGATGCAGAGGCTCTTGAGCGTGATTCAGAGCCTCAAGAGAGAGATGTTGAGGCTTAAGCGAGTGATGCAAAGGCTCAAGAGAGGGATGCAGAGGCTCATGAGAGGGATGGAGGAGTTCAAGAGAGAGATGCAGAGGCTCAAGAAAGGGATGCAGAGGCTTAAGAAAGTGATGCAGAGGCTCAAAAGAGGGATGCAGAGGCTTAAGAGGGTGATGCAGAGGCTCAAGAGAGTGAGGCAGAGGCTCAAAAGAGGGATGCAGGGGCTCATGAGAGTGATAGAGAGGCTCATGAGAGTGATTAAGAGGTTTACGAGAGTGATGCAGAGGCTTAAGAGATTGATGCAGAGGCTTACGAGAGTGATGCAGAGGCTTAAGAGAGTGGTGCAGAGGCTCAAGAGTGGGATGCAGAGGCTCAAGAGAAGGATGAACAGGCTCAAGAGAGGGATTCAGAGGCTCAAGAGAGGGATGCAGAGGCTCAAGAGAGGGATGCAGAGGCTCATAAGAATGAGAATCCTAAGAGAGGGATTATCCCTTTTTTGAGCCTCTGCATCACTTTCTTAAGCCTCTGCACCCCTTTTTTGAGCCTCTGCATCACTTTCTTAAGATTCTGCATACCTTTCTTGAGCCTTTGCATCACTCTCTTGAACTCCTGCTTCCCTCTCATGAGCCTCTGCATCTCTCTCTTGTGCCTCTGCATCCCTCGCTTGAGCCTCTGCATCCCTCTCTTAAGCCTCTGCATCACTCTCTTAAGCCTCTGCATCACTCTCGTAAGCCTCTGAATCACTCTCTTGAGCCTCTTCATCCCTCTCTTGAACTACTGCATCCCTCTCTTGATCCTCTGCATCACTCTCTTGAGCCTCTGCATCACTCTCTAAAACCTCTGCATCCCTCTCTTGATCCTCTGCATCACTCTCTTGAGCCTCTGCATCATTCTCTTGAGCCTCTACATCCTTCTCTTAAGCCTCTACATCATTCTCTTGAACCCCTGCATCACTTTCTTGAGCCTCTGCATCACTCTCTTGATCCTCTGCATCACTCTCTTGAACCTCTGCATCACTCTCTTGAGCCTTTGCATCACTCTCTTGAGCCTCTGCATCCCTCTCTTAAGCCTCTACATCCCTCTCTTGAGCCTCTGCATCCCTCTCTTATGCCTCTGCAACACTCTCTTCATCCTCTGCATCACTCACTTAAGCCTCTGCATCCCTCTCTTGAGCCTCTGCATCCCTCTCTTAAGCCTCTGCATCCCTCTCTTGAGCCTCTGCAACACTCTCTTCAGCCTCTGCATCACTCTCCTCAGTCTCTGCATCACCCTCCTGATCCTCTGCATCACTCTCTTGAGCCTCTGCATCACTCTCTTGAGCCTTTGCATCACTCTCTTGAGCCTCTGCATCCCTCTCTATAGCCTCTGCAACACTATCATCAGCCTCTGCATCACTCTCTTAGGCCTCTGCATTCCTCTCTTGAGCCTCTGCATCCCTCTCTTAAGCCTCTGCATCCCTCTCTTCAGCCTCTGCAACACTCTCTTCAGCCTCTGCATCACTCTCTTCAGCCTCTGCATCACTCTCTTGAGCATTTGCATCACTCTCTTCAGCCTCTGCATTCCTCTCTTAAGCCTCTGCAACACTCTCTTCTGCCTCTGCATCACTCTCTTAAGCCTCTGCATCCCTCTCCTGAGCCTTTGCATCCCTCTCTTAAGCCTCCGCAACACTCTCTTCAGCCTCTGCATCACTCTCTTGAGCCTTTGCATCACTCTCTTGAGCCTCTGCATCCCTCTCTTAAGCCTCTGCAACACTCTCTTCAGATTCTGCATCACTCTCTTAAGCCTCTGCATCCCTCTCTTGAGCCTCTGCATCACTCTCTAAAACCTCTGCATCCCTCTCTTGATCCTCTGCATCACTCTCTTGAGCCTTTGCATCATTCTCTTGAGCCTCAACATCCTTCTCTTAAGCCTCTACATCATTCTCTTGAACCCCTGCATCACTTTCTTGAGCCTCTGCATCACTCTCTTGATCCTCTGCATCACTCTCTTGAACCTCTGCATCACTCTCTTGAGCCTTTGCATCACTCTCTTGAGCCTCTGCATCCCTCTCTTAAGCCTCTGCAACACTCTCCTCAGCCTCTTCATCACTCTCTTAAGCCTCTGCATCCCTCTCCTGAGCCTCTGCATCCCTCTCTTATGCCTCTGCAACACTTTCTTCAGCCTCTGCATCACTCTCTTGAGCCTTTGCATCACTCTCTTGAGCCTCTGCATCCCTCTCTTTAGCCTCTGCAACACTCTCTTGAGCCTCTGCATCACTCTCTAAAACCTCTGCATCCCTCTCCTGAGCCTCTGCATCCCTCTCTTATGCCTCTACATCATTCTCTTGAACCCCTGCATCACTTTCTTGAGCCTCTGCATCACTCTCTTGATCCTCTGCATCACTCTCTTGAACCTCTGCATCACTCTCTTGAGCCTTTGCATCACTCTCTTGAGCCTCTGCATCCCTCTCTTAAGCCTCTGCAACACTCTCTTCAACCTCTTCATCACTCTCTTAAGCCTCTGCATCCCTCTCCTGAGCCTCTGCATCCCTCTCTTATGCCTCTGCAACACTTTCTTCAGCCTCTGCATCACTCTCTTGAGCCTTTGCATCACTCTCTTGAGCCTCTGCATCCCTCTCTTTAGCCTCTGCAACACTCTCTTCAGCCTCTGCATCACTCTCTTGAGCATTTGCATCACTCTCTTGAGCCTCTGCATCACTCTCTTAAACCTCTTCAACACTCTCTTCAGCTTCTGCATGACTCTCTTAAGCATCTGCATCCCTTTTTTGAGCCTCTGCATCACTTTCTTATGCCTCTTCATCCCTTTTTTGAGCCTCTGCATCACTTTCTTAAGATTCTGCATACCTTTCTTGAGCCTTTGCATCACTCTCTTGAACTCCTGCATCCCTCTCATGAGCCTCTGCAGCCCTCTCCTGTGCCTCTGCATCCCTCACTTGAGCCTCTGCATCCCTCTCTTGAACCTCGGCATTCCTCGCTGGAGCCTCTGCATCCCTCTCTTAAGCCTCTGCATCACTCTCTTAAGCCTCTGCATCACTCTCGTAAGCCTCTGAATCACTCTCTTGAGCCTCTTCATCCCTCTCTTGAACTCCTGCATCCCTCTCTTGATCCTCTGCATTACTCTCTTGAGCCTCTGCATCAATCTCTTAAACTTCTGCATCCCTCTCTTGATCCTATGCATCACTCTCTTGAGCCTCTCCATCGTTGTCTTGAGCCTCAACATCCTTCTCTTAAGCCTCTACATCATTTTCTTGAACACCTGCATCAACCTCTTGAACCTCAGCATCGCTCTCTTGAGCCTTTGCATCACTCTCTTGAGCCTCTGCATCCCTCTCTAAAGCCTCTGCACGACTCTCTTAAGCCTCTGCATCCCTCTATTTAGCCTCTGCATCCCTCTCTTAAGCCTCTGCATCACTCTCTTGAGCCTTTGCATCACTCTCTTGAGCCTTTGCATCACTCTCTTGAGACTCTGCATCCCTCTCTTAAGCCTCTACATCCCTCTCTTGAGCCTCTGCATCCCTCTCTTATGCCTCTGCAACACTCTCTTCATCCTCTGCATCACTCACTTAAGCCTCTGCATCCCTCTCTTGAGCCTCTGCATCCCTCTCTTAAGCCTCTGCATCCCTCTCTTGAGCCTCTGCAACACTCTCTTCAGCCTCTGCATCACTCTCCTCAGCCTCTGCATCACTCTCTTGAACCTTTGCATCACTCTCTTGAGCCTCTGCATCCCTCTCTATAGCCTCTGCAACACTATCTTCAGCCTCTGCATCACTCTCTTAAGCCTCTGCATTCCTCTCTTGAGCCTCTGCATCCCTCTCTTAAGCCTCTGCATCCCTCTCTTCAGCCTCTGCAACACTCTCTTCAGCCTCTGCATCACTTTCTTCAGCCTCTGCATCACTCTCTTGAGCATTTGCATCACTCTCTTCAGCCTCTGCATTCCTCTCTTAAGCCTCTGCAACGCTCTCTTCAGCCTCTGCATCACTCTCTTAAGCCTCTGCATCCCTCTCCTGAGCCTCTGCATCCCTCTCTTAAGCCTCCGCAACACTCTCTTCAGCCTCTGCATCACTCTCTTGAGCCTTTGCATCACTCTCTTGAGCCTCTGCATCCCTCTCTTAAGCCTCTGCAACACTCTCTTCAGATTCTGCATCCCTCTCTTAAGCCTCTGCATCCCTCTCTTGAGCCTCTGCATCCCTCTCTTAAGCCTCTGCATCACTCTCCTGTGCCTTTGCAACACTCTCTTGAGCCTCTGCATCCCTCTCTTAAGCCTCTGCAACACTCTCTTCAGCCTCTGCATCACTCTCTTGAGCATTTGCATCACTCTCTAAAGCCTCTGCATCCCTCTCTTATGCCTCTGCAACTCTCTCTTCAGCCTCTGCATCCTTCTCTTGAGCCTTTGCATCACTCTCTTGAGCCTCTGCATCCCTCGCTTGAGCCTCTGCAACACTCTCTTCAGCTTCTGCATCACTCTCCTCAGTCTCTGCATCACCCTCCTGATCCTCTGCATCACTCTCATGAGCCTCTGCATCACTCTCTTGAGCCTTTGCATCACTCTCTTGAGCCTCTGCATCCCTCTCTAAAGCCTCTGCAACACTATCTGCAGCCTCTGCATCACTCTCTTAAGCCTCTGCATCCCTCTATTTAGCCTCTGCATCCCTCTCTTAAGCCTCTGCATCACTCTCTTGAGCCTTTGCATCACTCTCTTGAGCCTTTGCATCACTCTCTTGAGACTCTGCATCCCTCTCTTAAGCCTCTACATCGCTCTCTTGAGCCTCTGCATCCCTCTCTTATGCCTCTGCAACACTCTCTTCATCCTCTGCATCACTCACTTAAGCCTCTGCATCCCTCTCTTGAGCCTCTGCATCCCTCTCTTAAGCCTCTGCATCCCTCTCTTGAGCCTCTGCAACACTCTCTTCAGCCTCTGCATCACTCTCCTCAGTCTCTGCATCACCCTCCTGATCCTCTGCATCACTCTCTTCAGCCTCTGCATCACTCTCTTGAACCTTTGCATCACTCTCTTGAGCCTCTGCATCCCTCTCTATAGCCTCTGCAACACTATCTTCAGCCTCTGCATCACTCTCTTAAGCCTCTGCATTCCTCTCTTGAGCCTCTGCATCCCTCTCTTAAGCCTCTGCATCCCTCTCTTCAGCCTCTGCAACACTCTCTTCAGCCTCTGCATCACTCTCTTCAGCCTCTGCATCACTCACTTGAGCATTTGCATCACTCTCTTCGGCCTCTGCATTCCTCTCTTAAGCCTCTGCAACGCTCTCTTCAGCCTCTGCATCACTCTCTTAAGCCTCTGCATCCCTCTCCTGAGCCTCTGCATCCCTCTCTTAAGCCTCCGCAACACTCTCTTCAGCCTCTGCATCACTCTCTTGAGCCTTTGCATCACTCTCTTGAGCCTCTGCATCCCTCTCTTAAGCCTCTGCAACACACTCTTCAGATTCTGCATCACTCTCTTAAGCCTCTGCATCCCTCTCTTGAGCCTCTGCATCCCTCTCTTAAGCCTCTGCATCACTCTCCTGTGCCTTTGCAACACTCTCTTGAGCCTCTGCATCCCTCTCTTAAGCCTCTGCAACACTCTCTTCAGCCTCTGCATCACTCTCTTGAGCATTTGCATCACTCTCTTGAGCCTCTGCATCCCTCTCTTAAGCCTCTGCAACACTCTCTTCAGCCTCTGCATCACTCTCTTGAGCCTTTGCATCACTCTCTTGAGCCTCTGCATCCCTCTCTTAAGCCTCTGCATCACTCTCTTGAGCCTTTGCATCACTCGTGAGCCTTTGCATCACTCTCTCGAGCCTCTGCATCCTTCTCTTAAGCCTCTACATCCCTCTCTAAAGCCTCTGCATCCCTCTCTTATGCCTCTGCAACTCTCTCTTCAGCCTCTGCATCCTTCTCTTGAGCCTTTGCATCACTCTCTTGAGCCTCTGCATCCCTCGCTTGAGCCTCTGCAACACTCTCTTCAGCCTCTGCATCACTCTCCTCAGTCTCTGCATCACCCTCCTGATCCTCTGCATCACTCTCATGAGCCTCTGCATCACTCTCTTGAGCCTTTGCATCACTCTCTTGAGCCTCTGCATCCCTCTCTAAAGCCTCTGCAACACTATCTGCAGCCTCTGCATCACTCTCTTAAGCCTCTGCATCCCTCTATTTAGCCTCTGCATCCCTCTCTTAAGCCTCTGCATCACTCTCTTGAGCCTTTGCATCACTCTCTTGAGCCTTTGCATCACTCTCTTGAGACTCTGCATCCCTCTCTTAAGCCTCTACATCCCTCTCTTGAGCCTCTGCATCCCTCTCTTATGCCTCTGCAACACTCTCTTCATCCTCTGCATCACTCACTTAAGCCTCTGCATCCCTCTCTTGAGCCTCTGCATCCCTCTCTTAAGCCTCTGCATCCCTCACTTGAGCCTCTGCAACACTCTCTTCAGCCTCTGCATCACTCTCCTCAGTCTCTGCATCACCCTCCTGATCCTCTGCATCACTCTCTTCAGCCTCTGCATCACTCTCTTGAACCTTTGCATCACTCTCTTGAGCCTCTGCATCCCTCTCTATAGCCTCTGCAACACTATCTTCAGCCTCTGCATCACTCTCTTAAGCCTCTGCATTCCTCTCTTGAGCCTCTGCATCCCTCTCTTAAGCCTCTGCATCCCTCTCTTCAGCCTCTGCAACACTCTCTTCAGCCTCTGCATCACTCTCTTCAGCCTCTGCATCACTCTCTTGAGCATTTGCATCACTCTCTTCAGCCTCTGCATTCCTCTCTTAAGCCTCTGCAACGCTCTCTTCAGCCTCTGCATCACTCTCTTAAGCCTCTGCATCCCTCTCCTGAGCCTCTGCATCCCTCTCTTAAGCCTCCGCAACACTCTCTTCAGCCTCTGCATCACTCTCTTGAGCCTTTGCATCACTCTCTTGAGCCTCTGCATCCCTCTCTTAAGCCTCTGCAACACTCTCTTCAGATTCTGCATCACTCTCTTAAGCCTCTGCATCCCTCTCTTCAGCCTCTGCATTCCTCTCTTAAGCCTCTGCAAAACTCTGTTCAGCCTCTGCATCACTCTCTTAAGCCTCTGCATCCCTCTCCTGAGCCTTTGCATCCCTCTCTTAAGCCTCCGCAACACTCTCTTCAGCCTCTGCATCACTCTCTTGAGCCTTTGCATCACTCTCTTGAGCCTCTGCATCCCTCTCTTAAGCCTCTGCAACACTCTCTTCAGATTCTGCATCACTCTCTTAAGCCTCTGCATCCCTCTCTTGAGCCTCTGCATCACTCTCTAAAACCTCTGCATCCCTCTCTTGATCCTCTGCATCACTCTCTTGAGCCTCTGCATCATTCTCTTGAGCCTCTACATCCTTCTCTTAAGCCTCTACATCATTCTCTTGAACCCCTGCATCACTTTCTTGAGCCTCTGCATCACTCTCTTGATCCTCTGCATCACTCTCTTGAACCTCTGCATCACTCTCTTGAGACTCTGCATCCCTCTCTTAAGCCTCTACATCGCTCTCTTGAGCCTCTGCATCCCTCTCTTATGCCTCTGCAACACTCTCTTCATCCTCTGCATCACTCACTTAAGCCTCTGCATCCCTCTCTTGAGCCTCTGCATCCCTCTCTTAAGCCTCTGCATCCCTCTCTTGAGCCTCTGCAACACTCTCTTCAGCCTCTGCATCACTCTCCTCAGTCTCTGCATCACCCTCCTGATCCTCTGCATCACTCTCTTCAGCCTCTGCATCACTCTCTTGAACCTTTGCATCACTCTCTTGAGCCTCTGCATCCCTCTCTATAGCCTCTGCAACACTATCTTCAGCCTCTGCATCACTCTCTTAAGCCTCTGCATTCCTCTCTTGAGCCTCTGCATCCCTCTCTTAAGCCTCTGCATCCCTCTCTTCAGCCTCTGCAACACTCTCTTCAGCCTCTGCATCACTCTCTTCAGCCTCTGCATCACTCACTTGAGCATTTGCATCACTCTCCTCGGCCTCTGCATTCCTCTCTTAAGCCTCTGCAACGCTCTCTTCAGCCTCTGCATCACTCTCTTAAGCCTCTGCATCCCTCTCCTGAGCCTCTGCATCCCTCTCTTAAGCCTCCCCAACACTCTCTTCAGCCTCTGCATCACTCTCTTGAGCCTTTGCATCACTCTCTTGAGCCTCTGCATCCCTCTCTTAAGCCTCTGCAACACTCTCTTCAGATTCTGCATCACTCTCTTAAGCCTCTGCATCCCTCTCTTGAGCCTCTGCATCCCTCTCTTAAGCCTCTGCATCACTCTCCTGTGCCTTTGCAACACTCTCTTGAGCCTCTGCATCCCTCTCTTAAGCCTCTGCAACACTCTCTTCAGCCTCTGCATCACTCTCTTGAGCATTTGCATCACTCTCTTGAGCCTCTGCATCCCTCTCTTAAGCCTCTGCAACACTCTCTTCAGCCTCTGCATCACTCTCTTGAGCCTTTGCATCACTCTCTTGAGCCTCTGCATCCCTCTCTTAAGCCTCTGCATCACTCACTTGAGCCTTTGCATCACTCGTGAGCCTTTGCATCACTCTCTCGAGCCTCTGCATCCCTCTCTTAAGCCTCTACATCCCTCTCTAAAGCCTCTGCATCCCTCTCTTATGCCTCTGCAACTCTCTCTTCAGCCTCTGCATCCTTCTCTTGAGCCTTTGCATCACTCTCTTGAGCCTCTGCATCCCTCGCTTGAGCCTCTGCAACACTCTCTTCAGCCTCTGCATCACTCTCCTCAGTCTCTGCATCACCCTCCTGATCCTCTGCATCACTCTCATGAGCCTCTGCATCACTCTCTTGAGCCTTTGCATCACTCTCTTGAGCCTCTGCATCCCTCTCTAAAGCCTCTGCAACACTATCTGCAGCCTCTGCATCACTCTCTTAAGCCTCTGCATCCCTCTATTTAGCCTCTGCATCCCTCTCTTAATCCTCTGCATCACTCTCTTGAGCCTTTGCATCACTCTCTTGAGCCTTTGCATCACTCTCTTGAGACTCTGCATCCCTCTCTTAAGCCTCTACATCCCTCTCTTGAGCCTCTGCATCCCTCTCTTATGCCTCTGCAACACTCTCTTCATCCTCTGCATCACTCACTTAAGCCTCTGCATCCCTCTCTTGAGCCTCTGCATCCCTCTCTTAAGGCTCTTCATCCCTCACTTGAGCCTCTGCAACACTCTCTTCAGCCTCTGCATCACTCTCCTCAGTCTCTGCATCACCTTCCTGATCCTCTGCATCACTCTCTTCAGCCTCTGCATCACTCTCTTGAACCTTTGCATCACTCTCTTGAGCCTCTGCATCCCTCTCTATAGCCTCTGCAACACTATCTTCAGCCTCTGCATCACACTCTTAAGCCTCTGCATTCCTCTCTTGAGCCTCTGCATCCCTCTCCTAAGCCTCTGCATCCCTCTCTTCAGCCTCTGCAACACTCTCTTCAGCCTCTGCATCACTCTCTTCAGCCTCTGCATCACTCTCTTGAGCATTTGCATCACTCTCTTCAGCCTCTGCATTCCTCTCTTAAGCCTCTGCAACGCTCTCTTCAGCCTCTGCATCACTCTCTTAAGCCTCTGCATCCCTCTCCTGAGCCTCTGCATCCCTCTCTTAAGCCTCCGCAACACTCTCTTCAGCCTCTGCATCACTCTCTTGAGCCTTTGCATCACTCTCTTGAGCCTCTGCATCCCTCTCTTAAGCCTCTGCAACACTCTCTTCAGATTCTGCATCACTCTCTTAAGCCTCTGCATCCCTCTCTTCAGCCTCTGCATTCCTCTCTTAAGCCTCTGCAACACTCTCTTCAGCCTCTGCATCACTCTCTTAAGCCTCTGCATCCCTCTCCTGAGCCTTTGCATCCCTCTCTTAAGCCTCCGCAACACTCTCTTCAGCCTCTGCATCACTCTCTTGAGCCTTTGCATCACTCTCTTGAGCCTCTGCATCCCTCTCTTAAGCCTCTGCAACACTCTCTTCAGATTCTGCATCACTCTCTTAAGCCTCTGCATCCCTCTCTTGAGCCTCTGCATCACTCTCTAAAACCTCTGCATCCCTCTCTTGATCCTCTGCATCACTCTCTTGAGCCTCTGCATCATTCTCTTGAGCCTCTACATCCTTCTCTTAAGCCTCTACATCATTCTCTTGAACCCCTGCATCACTTTCTTGAGCCTCTGCATCACTCTCTTGATCCTCTGCATCACTCTCTTGAACCTCTGCATCACTCTCTTGAGCCTTTGCATCACTCTCTTGAGCCTCTGCATCCCTCTCTTAAGCCTCTGCAACACTCTCTTCAGCCTCTTCATCACTCTCTTAAGCCTCTGCATCCCTCTCCTGAGCCTCTGCATCCCTCTCTTATGCCTCTGCAACACTTTCTTCAGCCTCTGCATCACTCTCTTGAGCCTTTGCATCACTCTCTTGAGCCTCTGCATCCCTCTCTTTAGCCTCTGCAACACTCTCTTGAGCCTCTGCATCACTCTCTAAAACCTCTGCATCCCTCTCCTAAGCCTCTGCATCCCTCTCTTATGCCTCTACATCATTCTCTTGAACCCCTGCATCACTTTCTTGAGCCTCTGCATCACTCTCTTGATCCTCTGCATCACTCTCTTGAACCTCTGCATCACTCTCTTGAGCCTTTGCATCACTCTCTTGAGCCTCTGCATCCCTCTCTTAAGCCTCTGCAACACTCTCTTCAGCCTCTTCATCACTCTCTTAAGCCTCTGCATCCCTCTCCTGAGCCTCTGCATCCCTCTCTTCTGCCTCTGCAACACTTTCTTCAGCCTCTGCATCACTCTCTTGAGCCTTTGCATCACTCTCTTGAGCCTCTGCATCCCTCTCTTTAGCCTCTGCAACACTCTCTTCAGCCTCTGCATCACTCTCTTGAGCATTTGCATCACTCTCTTGAGCCTCTGCATCACTCTCTTAAACCTCTTCAACACTCTCTTCAGCTTCTGCATGACTCTCTTAAGCATCTGCATCCCTTTTTTGAGCCTCTGCATCACTTTCTTATGCCTCTGCATCCCTTTTTTGAGCCTCTGCATCACTTTCTTACGATTCTGCATACCTTTCTTGAGCCTTTGCATCACTCTCTTGAACTCCTGCATCTCTCTCATGAGCCTCTGCAGCCCTCTCCTGTGCCTCTGCATCCCTCACTTGAGCCTCTGCATCCCTCTCTTGAGCCTCGGCATTCCTCGCTGGAGCCTCTGCATCCCTCTCTTAAGCCTCTGCATCACTCTCTTAAGCCTCTGCATCACTCTCGTAAGCCTCTGAATCACTCTCTTGAGCCTCTTCATCCCTCTCTTGAACTCCTGCATCCCTCTCTTGATCCTCTGCATTACTCTCTTGAGCCTCTGCATCAATCTCTTAAACTTCTGCATCCCTCTCTTGATCCTATGCATCACTCTCTTGAGCCTCTCCATCGTTGTCTTGAGCCTCTACATCCTTCTCTTAAGCCTCTACATCATTTTCTTGAACACCTGCATCAACCTCTTGAACCTCAGCATCGCTCTCTTGAGCCTTTGCATCACTCTCTTGAGCCTCTGCATCCCTCTCTAAAGCCTCTGCACGACTCTCTTCAGCCTCTGCATCACTCTCTTAAGCCTCTGCATCCCTCTATTTAGCCTCTGCATCCCTCTCTTAAGCCTCTGCATCACTCTCTTGAGCCTTTGCATCACTCTCTTGAGCCTTTGCATCACTCTCTTGAGACTCTGCATCCCTCTCTTAAGCCTCTACATCCCTCTCTTGAGCCTCTGCATCCCTCTCTTATGCCTCTGCAACACTCTCTTCATCCTCTGCATCACTCACTTAAGCCTCTGCATCCCTCTCTTGAGCCTCTGCATCCCTCTCTTAAGCCTCTGCATCCCTCTCTTGAGCCTCTGCAACACTCTCTTCAGCCTCTGCATCACTCTCCTCAGTCTCTGCATCACCCTCCTGATCCTCTGCATCACTCTCTTCAGCCTCTGCATCACTCTCTTGAACCTTTGCATCACTCTCTTGAGCCTCTGCATCCCTCTCTATAGCCTCTGCAACACTATCTTCAGCCTCTGCATCACTCTCTTAAGCCTCTGCATTCCTCTCTTGAACCTCTGCATCCCTCTCTTAAGCCTCTGCATCCCTCTCTTCAGCCTCTGCAGCACTCTCTTCAGCCTCTGCATCACTCTCTTCAGCCTCTGCATCACTCTCTTGAGCATTTGCATCACTCTCTTCAGCCTCTGCATTCCTCTCTTAAGCCTCTGCAACGCTCTCTTCAGCCTCTGCATCACTCTCTTAAGCCTCTGCATCCCTCTCCTGAGCCTCTGCATCCCTCTCTTAAGCCTCCGCAACACTCTCTTCAGCCTCTGCATCACTCTCTTGAGCCTTTGCATCACTCTCTTGAGCCTCTGCATCCCTCTCTTAAGCCTCTGCAACACTCTCTTCAGATTCTGCATCACTCTCTTAAGCCTCTGCATCCCTCTCTTGAGCCTCTGCATCCCTCTCTTAAGCCTCTGCATCACTCTCCTGTGCCTTTGCAACACTCTCTTGAGCCTCTGCATCCCTCTCTTAAGCCTCTGCAACACTCTCTTCAGCCTCTGCATCACTCTCTTGAGCATTTGCATCACTCTCTTGAGCCTCTGCATCCCTCTCTTAAGCCTCTGCAACACTCTCTTCAGCCTCTGCATCACTCTCTTGAGCCTTTGCATCACTCTCTTGAGCCTCTGCATCCCTCTCTTAAGCCTCTGCATCACTCTCTTGAGCCTTTGCATCACTCGTGAGCCTTTGCATCACTCTCTCGAGCCTCTGCATCCCTCTCTTAAGCCTCTACATCCCTCTCTAAAGCCTCTGCATCCCTCTCTTATGCTTCTGCAACTCTCTCTTCAGCCTCTGCATCCTTCTCTTGAGCCTTTGCATCACTCTCTTGAGCCTCTGCATCCCTCGCTTGAGCCTCTGCAACACTCTCTTCAGCTTCTGCATCACTCTCCTCAGTCTCTGCATCACCCTCCTGATCCTCTGCATCACTCTCATGAGCCTCTGCATCACTCTCTTGAGCCTTTGCATCACTCTCTTGAGCCTCTGCATCCCTCTCTAAAGCCTCTGCAACACTATCTGCAGCCTCTGCATCACTCTCTTAAGCCTCTGCATCCCTCTATTTAGCCTCTGCATCCCTCTCTTAAGCCTCTGCATCACTCTCTTGAGCCTTTGCATCACTCTCTTGAGCCTTTGCATCACTCTCTTGAGACTCTGCATCCCTCTCTTAAGCCTCTACATCGCTCTCTTGAGCCTCTGCATCCCTCTCTTATGCCTCTGCAACACTCTCTTCATCCTCTGCATCACTCACTTAAGCCTCTGCATCCCTCTCTTGAGCCTCTGCATCCCTCTCTTAAGCCTCTGCATCCCTCTCTTGAGCCTCTGCAACACTCTCTTCAGCCTCTGCATCACTCTCCTCAGTCTCTGCATCACCCTCTTGATCCTCTGCATCACTCTCTTCAGCCTCTGCATCACTCTCTTGAACCTTTGCATCACTCTCTTGAGCCTCTGCATCCCTCTCTATAGCCTCTGCAACACTATCTTCAGCCTCTGCATCACTCTCTTAAGCCTCTGCATTCCTCTCTTGAGCCTCTGCATCCCTCTCTTAAGCCTCTGCATCCCTCTCTTCAGCCTCTGCAACACTCTCTTCAGCCTCTGCATCACTCTCTTCAGCCTCTGCATCACTCTCTTGAGCATTTGCATCACTCTCTTCGGCCTCTGCATTCCTCTCTTAAGCCTCTGCAACGCTCTCTTCAGCCTCTGCATCACTCTCTTAAGCCTCTGCATCCCTCTCCTGAGCCTCTGCATCCCTCTCTTAAGCCTCCGCAACACTCTCTTCAGCCTCTGCATCACTCTCTTGAGCCTTTGCATCACTCTCTTGAGCCTCTGCATCCCTCTATTAAGCCTCTGCAACACTCTCTTCAGATTCTGCCTCACTCTCTTAAGCCTCTGCATCCCTCTCTTGAGCCTCTGCATCCCTCTCTTAAGCCTCTGCATCACTCTCCTGTGCCTTTGCAACACTCTCTTGAGCCTCTGCATCCCTCTCTTAAGCCTCTGCATCACTCTCTTGAGCCTTTGCATCACTCGTGAGCCTTTGCATCACTCTCTCGAGCCTCTGCATCCCTCTCTTAAGCCTCTACATCCCTCTCTAAAGCCTCTGCATCCCTCTCTTATGCCTCTGCAACTCTCTCTTCAGCCTCTGCATCCTTCTCTTGAGCCTTTGCATCACTCTCTTGAGCCTCTGCATCCCTCGCTTGAGCCTCTGCAACACTCTCTTCAGCCTCTGCATCACTCTCCTCAGTCTCTGCATCACCCTCCTGATCCTCTGCATCACTCTCATGAGCCTCTGCATCACTCTCTTGAGCCTTTGCATCACTCTCTTGAGCCTCTGCATCCCTCTCTAAAGCCTCTGCAACACTATCTGCAGCCTCTGCATCACTCTCTTAAGCCTCTGCATCCCTCTATTTAGCCTCTGCATCCCTCTCTTAAGCCTCTGCATCACTCTCTTGAGCCTTTGCATCACTCTCTTGAGCCTTTGCATCACTCTCTTGAGACTCTGCATCCCTCTCTTAAGCCTCTACATCCCTCTCTTGAGCCTCTGCATCCCTCTCTTATGCCTCTGCAACACTCTCTTCATCCTCTGCATCACTCACTTAAGCCTCTGCATCCCTCTCTTGAGCCTCTGCATCCCTCTCTTAAGCCTCTGCATCCCTCTCTTGAGCCTCTGCAACACTCTCTTCAGCCTCTGCATCACTCTCCTCAGTCTCTGCATCACCCTCCTGATCCTCTGCATCACTCTCTTCAGCCTCTGCATCACTCTCTTGAACCTTTGCATCACTCTCTTGAGCCTCTGCATCCCTCTCTATAGCCTCTGCAACACTATCTTCAGCCTCTGCATCACTCTCTTAAGCCTCTGCATTCCTCTCTTGAGCCTCTGCATCCCTCTCTTAAGCCTCTGCATCCCTCTCTTCAGCCTCTGCAACACTCTCTTCAGCCTCTGCATCACTCTCTTCAGCCTCTGCATCACTCTCTTGAGCATTTGCATCACTCTCTTCAGCCTCTGCATTCCTCTCTTAAGCCTCTGCAACGCTCTCTTCAGCCTCTGCATCACTCTCTTAAGCCTCTGCATCCCTCTCCTGAGCCTCTGCATCCCTCTCTTAAGCCTCCGCAACACTCTCTTCAGCCTCTGCATCACTCTCTTGAGCCTTTGCATCACTCTCTTGAGCCTCTGCATCCCTCTCTAAAGCCTCTGCAACACTATCTGCAGCCTCTGCATCACTCTCTTAAGCCTCTGCATCCCTCTATTTAGCCTCTGCATCCCTCTCTTAAGCCTCTGCATCACTCTCTTGAGCCTTTGCATCACTCTCTTGAGCCTTTGCATCACTCTCTTGAGACTCTGCATCCCTCTCTTAAGCCTCTACATCCCTCTCTTGAGCCTCTGCATCCCTCTCTTATGCCTCTGCAACACTCTCTTCATCCTCTGCATCACTCACTTAAGCCTCTGCATCCCTCTCTTGAGCCTCTGCATCCCTCTCTTAAGCCTCTGCATCCCTCTCTTGAGCCTCTGCAACACTCTCTTCAGCCTCTGCATCACTCTCCTCAGTCTCTGCATCACCCTCCTGATCCTCTGCATCACTCTCTTCAGCCTCTGCATCACTCTCTTGAACCTTTGCATCACTCTCTTGAGCCTCTGCATCCCTCTCTATAGCCTCTGCAACACTATCTTCAGCCTCTGCATCACTCTCTTAAGCCTCTGCATTCCTCTCTTGAGCCTCTGCATCCCTCTCTTAAGCCTCTGCATCCCTCTCTTCAGCCTCTGCAACACTCTCTTCAGCCTCTGCATCACTCTCTTCAGCCTCTGCATCACTCTCTTGAGCATTTGCATCACTCTCTTCAGCCTCTGCATTCCTCTCTTAAGCCTCTGCAACGCTCTCTTCAGCCTCTGCATCACTCTCTTAAGCCTCTGCATCCCTCTCCTGAGCCTCTGCATCCCTCTCTTAAGCCTCCGCAACACTCTCTTCAGCCTCTGCATCACTCTCTTGAGCCTTTGCATCACTCTCTTGAGCCTCTGCATCCCTCTCTTAAGCCTCTGCAACACTCTCTTCAGATTCTGCATCCCTCTCTTAAGCCTCTGCATCACTCTCCTGTGCCTTTGCAACACTCTCTTGAGCCTCTGCATCCCTCTCTTAAGCCTCTGCAACACTCTCTTCAGCCTCTGCATCACTCTCTTGAGCATTTGCATCACTCTCTTGAGCCTCTGGATCCCTCTCTTAAGCCTCTGCAACACTCTCTTCAGCCTCTGCATCACTCGCTTGAGCCTTTGCATCACTCTCTTGAGCCTCTGCATCCCTCTCTTAAGCCTCTGCATCACTCTTTTGAGCCTTTGCATCACTCGTGAGCCTTTGCATCACTCTCTCGAGCCTCTGCATTCCTCTCTTAAGCCTCTGCAACGCTCTCTTCAGCCTCTGCATCACTCTCTTAAGACTCTGAATCCCTCTCCTGAGCCTCTGCATCCCTCTCTTAAGCCTCCGCAACACTCTCTTCAGCCTCTGCATCACTCTCTTGAGCCTTTGCATCACTCTCTTGAGCCTCTGCATCCCTCTCTTAAGCCTCTGCAACACTCTCTTCAGATTCTGCATCACTCTCTTAAGCCTCTGCATCCCTCTCTTGAGCCTCTGCATCCCTCTCTTAAGCCTCTGCATCACTCTCCTGTGCCTTTGCAACACTCTCTTGAGCCTCTGCATCCCTCTCTTAAGCCTCTGCAACACTCTCTTCAGCCTCTGCATCACTCTCTTGAGCATTTGCATCACTCTCTTGAGCCTCTGCATCCCTCTCTTAAGCCTCTGCAACACTCTCTTCAGCCTCTGCATCACTCTCTTGAGCCTTTGCATCACTCTCTTGAGCCTCTGCATCCCTCTCTTAAGCCTCTGCATCACTCTCTTGAGCCTTTGCATCACTCGTGAGCCTTTGCATCACTCTCTCGAGCCTCTGCATCCCTCTCCTAAGCCTCTACATCCCTCTCTAAAGCCTCTGCATCCCTCTCTTATGCCTCTGCAACTCTCTCTTCAGCCTCTGCATCCTTCTCTTGAGCCTTTGCATCACTCTCTTGAGCCTCTGCATCCCTCGCTTGAGCCTCTGCAACACTCTCTTCAGCCTCTGCATCACTTTCCTCAGTCTCTGCATCACCCTCCTGATCCTCTGCATCACTCTCATGAGCCTCTGCATCACTCTCTTGAGCCTTTGCATCACTCTCTTGAGCCTCTGCATCCCTCTCTAAAGCCTCTGCAACACTATCTGCAGCCTCTGCATCACTCTCTTAAGCTTCTGCATCCCTCTATTTAGCCTCTGCATCCCTCTCTTAAGCCTCTGCATCACTCTCTTGAGCCTTTGCATCACTCTCTTGAGCCTTTGCATCACTCTCTTGAGACTCTGCATCCCTCTCTTAAGCCTCTACATCGCTCTCTTGAGCCTCTGCATCCCTCTCTTATGCCTCTGCAACACTCTCTTCATCCTCTGCATCACTCACTTAAGCCTCTGCATCCCTCTCTTGAGCCTCTGCATCCCTCTCTTAAGCCTCTGCATCCCTCTCTTGAGCCTCTGCAACACTCTCTTCAGCCTCTGCATCACTCTCCTCAGTCTCTGCATCACCCTCCTGATCCTCTGCATCACTCTCTTCAGCCTCTGCATCACTCTCTTGAACCTTTGCATCACTCTCTTGAGCCTCTGCATCCCTCTCTATAGCCTCTGCAACACTATCTTCAGCCTCTGCATCACTCTCTTAAGCCTCTGCATTCCTCTCTTGAGCCTCTGCATCCCTCTCTTAAGCCTCTGCATCCCTCTCTTCAGCCTCTGCAACACTCTCTTCAGCCTCTGCATCACTCTCTTCAGCCTCTGCATCACTCTCTTGAGCATTTGCATCACTCTCTTCAGCCTCTGCATTCCTCTCTTAAGCCTCTGCAACGCTCTCTTCAGCCTCTGCATCACTCTCTTAAGCCTCTGCATCCCTCTCCTGAGCCTCTGCATCCCTCTCTTAAGCCTCCGCAACACTCTCTTCAGCCTCTGCATCACTCTCTTGAGCCTTTGCATCACTCTCTTGAGCCTCTGCATCCCTCTCTTAAGCCTCTGCAACACTCTCTTCAGATTCTGCATCACTCTCTTAAGCCTCTGCATCCCTCTCTTGAGCCTCTGCATCCCTCTCTTAAGCCTCTGCATCACTCTCCTGTGCCTTTGCAACACTCTCTTGAGCCTCTGCATCCCTCTCTTAAGCCTCTGCAACACTCTCTTCAGCCTCTGCATCACTCTCTTGAGCATTTGCATCACTCTCTTGAGCCTCTGCATCCCTCTCTTAAGCCTCTGCAACACTCTCTTCAGCCTCTGCATCACTCTCTTGAGCCTTTGCATCACTCTCTTGAGCCTCTGCATCCCTCTCTTAAGCCTCTGCATCACTCTCTTGAGCCTTTGCATCACTCGTGAGCCTTTGCATCACTCTCTCGAGCCTCTGCATCCCTCTCTTAAGCCTCTACATCCCTCTCTAAAGCCTCTGCATCCCTCTCTTATGCCTCTGCAACTCTCTCTTCAGCCTCTGCATCCTTCTCTTGAGCCTTTGCATCACTCTCTTGAGCCTCTGCATCCCTCGCTTGAGCCTCTGCAACACTCTCTTCAGCCTCTGCATCACTCTCCTCAGTCTCTGCATCACCCTCCTGATCCTCTGCATCACTCTCATGAGCCTCTGCATCACTCTCTTGAGCCTTTGCATCACTCTCTTGAGCCTCTGCATCCCTCTCTAAAGCCTCTGCAACACTATCTGCAGCCTCTGCATCACTCTCTTAAGCCTCTGCATCCCTCTATTTAGCCTCTGCATCCCTCTCTTAAGCCTCTGCATCACTCTCTTGAGCCTTTGCATCACTCTCTTGAGCCTTTGCATCACTCTCTTGAGACTCTGCATCCCTCTCTTAAGCCTCTACATCCCCCTCTTGAGCCTCTGCATCCCTCTCTTATGCCTCTGCAACACTCTCTTCATCCTCTGCATCACTCACTTAAGCCTCTGCATCCCTCTCTTGAGCCTCTGCATCCCTCTCTTAAGCCTCTGCATCCCTCTCTTGAGCCTCTGCAACACTCTCTTCAGCCTCTGCATCACTCTCCTCAGTCTCTGCATCACCCTCCTGATCCTCTGCATCATTCTCTTCAGCCTCTGCATCACTCTCTTGAACCTTTGCATCACTCTCTTGAGCCTCTGCATCCCTCTCTATAGCCTCTGCAACACTATCTTCAGCCTCTGCATCACTCTCTTAAGCCTCTGCATTCCTCTCTTGAGTCTTTGCATCCCTATCTTAAGCCTCTGCATCCCTCTCTTCAGCCTCTGCAACACTCTCTTCAGCCTCTGCATCAATCTCTTCAGCCTCTGCATCACTCTCTTGAGCATTTGCATCACTCTCTTCAGCCTCTGCATTCCTCTCTTAAGCCTCTGCAACGCTCTCTTCAGCCTCTGCATCACTCTCTTAAGCCTCTGCATCCCTCTCCTGAGCCTCTGCATCCCTCTCTTAAGCCTCCGCAACACTCTCTTCAGCCTCTGCATCACTCTCTTGAGCCTTTGCATCACTCTCTTGAGCCTCTGTATCCCTCTCTTAAGCCTCTGCAACACTCTCTTCAGATTCTGCATCACTCTCTTAAGCCTCTGCATCCCTCTCTTGAGCCTCTGCATCCCTCTCTTAAGCCTCTGCATCACTCTCCTGTGCCTTTGCAACACTCTCTTGAGCCTCTGCATCCCTCTCTTAAGCCTCTGCAACACTCTCTTCAGCCTCTGCATCACTCTCTTGAGCATTTGCATCACTCTCTTGAGCCTCTGGATCCCTCTCTTAAGCTTTTGCAACACTCTCTTCAGCCTCTGCATCACTCTCTTGAGCCTTTGCATCACTCTCTTGAGCCTCTGCATCCCTCTCTTAAGCCTCTGCATCACTCTCTTGAGCCTTTGCATCACTCGTGAGCCTTTGCATCACTCTCTCGAGCCTCTGCATCCCTCTCTTAAGCCTCTACATCCCTCTCTAAAGCCTCTGCATCCCTCACTTATGCCTCTGCAACTCTCTCTTCAGCCTCTGCATCCTTCTCTTGAGCCTTTGCATCACTCTCTTGAGCCTCTGCATCCCTCGCTTGAGCCTCTGCAACACTCTCTTCAGCCTCTGCATCACTCTCCTCAGTCTCTGCATCACCCTCCTGATCCTCTGCATCACTCTCATGAGCCTCTGCATCACTCTCTTGAGCCTTTGCATCACTCTCTTGAGCCTCTGCATCCCTCTCTAAAGCCTCTGCAACACTATCTGCAGCCTCTGCATCACTCTCTTAAGCCTCTGCATCCCTCTCTTGAGCCACTGCATCCCTCTCTTAAGCCTCTGCATCCCTCTCTTGAGCCTCTGCAACACTCTCTTCAGCCTCTGCATCACTCATTTCAGCCTCTGCATCACTCTCTTGAGCATTTGCATCACTCTCTTGAGCCTCTGCATCCCTCTCTTGAGCCTCTGCAACACTCTCTTCAGCCTCTGCATCACTCTCTTCAGCCTCTGCATCACTCTCTTGAGCATTTGCATCACTCTCTTGAGCCTCTGCATCCCTCTCTTTACACTCTGCAAAACTCTCATCAGCCTCTGCATCACCCTCTTGATCCTCTGCATCCCTCTCTTAAGCCTCTGCATCACTCTCTTGAGCCTCTGCATCACTCTCCTAAACCTGTGCATCCCTCTCTTGATCCTCTGCATCACTCTCTTGAGCCTCTGCATCATTCTCTTGAGCCTCTGCATCCCTCTCTTGTGCCTCTCCGTCCCTCTCTTGAGACTCGGCATCCCTCGCTTGAGCCTCTGCATCCCTCTCTTAAGCCTCTGCATCACTCTCGTAAGCCTCTGCAACACTCTCTTCAGCCTCTGCATCACTCTCTTCAGCCTCTGCATCACTCTCTTGAGCCTTTGCATCACTCTCTTGAGCCTCTGCATCCCTCTCTTAAGCCTCTGCAACACACTCTTCAGCCTCTGCATCCCTCTCTAAAGCCTCTGGAACACTATCTGCAGCCTCTGCATCACTCTCTTCAGCCTCTGCATCACTCTCTTGAGCATTTGCATCACTCTCTTGAGCCTCTGCATCCCTCTCTTGAGCCTCTGCAACACTCTCTTCAGCCTCTGCATCACTCTCTTCAGCCTCTGCATCACTCTCTTGAGCATTTGCATCACTCTCTTGAGCCTCTGCATCCCTCTCTTGAGACTCTGCAACACTCTCTTCAGCCTCTGCATCACTCTCTTAAGCCTCTACATCCCTCTCTTAAGCCTCTGCATCACTCTCTTGAGCCTTTGCATCACTCTCTTGAGCCTCTGCATCCCTCTCTTAAGCCTCTGCCTCCCTCTCTTAAGCCTCTGCATCCCTTTTTTGAGCCTCTGCATCACTTTCTTAAGCCTCTGCATCCCTTTTTTGAGCCTCTGCATCACTCTCTTGAGCCTTTGCATCACTCTCTTGAGCCTCTGCATCCCTCTCTAAAGCCTCTACAACACTATCTGCATCCTCTGCATCCCTCTCTTGAGCCACTGCATCCCTCTCTTAAGCCTCTGCATCCCTCTCTTGAGCCTCTGCAACACTCTCTTCAGCCTCAGCATCACTCTCTTCAGCCTCTGCATCACTCTCTTGAGCATTTGCATCACTCTCTTGAGCCTCTGCATCCCTCTCATAAGCCTCTGCAACACTCTCTTCAGCCTCTGCATCACTCTCTTAAGCCTCTACATCCCTCTCTTTAGCCTCTGCATCCCTCACCTGAGCCTCTGCACCCCTCTCCTGAGCTTCTGCATCCCTCGCAGGAGCCTCTTCATCCCTCTCTTAAGCCTCTGCATCACTCTCTTAAGCCTCTGCATCACTCTCGTGAGCCTCTGAATCACTCTCTTGAGCCTCTGCATCCCTCTCTTAAGCCTCTGCAACACACTCTTCAGCCTCTGCATCCCTCTCTAAAGCCTCTGCAACACTATCTGCAGCCTCTGCATCACTCTCTTAAGCCTCTGCATCCCTCTCTTGAGCCACTGCATCCCTCTCTTAAGCCTCTGCATCCCTCTCTTGAGCCTCTGCAACACTCTCTTCAGCCTCTGCATCACTCTCTTCAGCCTCTGCATCACTCTCTTGAGCATTTGCATCACTCTCTTGAGCCTCTGCATCCCTCACTTAAGACTCTGCAACACTCTCTTCAGCCTCTGCATCACTCTCTTAAGCCTCTACATCCCTCTCTTAAGCCTCTGCATCACTCTCTTGAGCCTTTGCATCACTCTCTTGAGCCTCTGCATCCCTCTCTTAAGCCTCTGCCTCCCTCTCTTAAGCCTCTGCATCCCTTTTTTGAGCCTCTGCATCACTTTCTTAAGCCTCTGCATCCCTTTTTTGAGCCTCTGCATCACTCTCTTGAGCCTTTGCATCACTCTCTTGAGCCTCTGCATCCCTCTCTAAAGCCTCTACAACACTATCTGCATCCTCTGCATCCCTCTCTTGAGCCACTGCATCCCTCTCTTAAGCCTCTGCATCCCTTTTTTGAGCCTCTGCATCACTTTCTTAAGCCTCTGCATCCCTTTTTTGAGCCTCTGCATCATTCTCTTGAGCCTCTGCATCCCTCTCTTGTGCCTCTCCGTCCCTCTCTTGAGACTCGGCATCCCTCGCTTGAGCCTCTGCATCCCTCTCTTAAGCCTCTGCATCACTCTCGTAAGCCTCTGCAACACTCTCTTCAGCCTCTGCATCACTCTCTTCAGCCTCTGCATCACTCTCTTGAGCCTTTGCATCACTCTCTTGAGCCTCTGCATCCCTCTCTTAAGCCTCTGCAACACACTCTTCAGCCTCTGCATCACTCTCTTATGCCTCTTAAACTCTCTGAATAGAGTTTTGCAGAGGCTTAAAAGAGGGATGCAGAGGCTCAAGAGAGTGATGCAAAGGCTCCAGAGAGTGATGCAGAGCCTCAAGAGAGTGATGCAGAGGATCAAGAGGGTGATGCAGAGGCTGATGAGAGTGTTGCAGAGGTTTAAGAGAGGGATGCAGAGGCTCAAGAGAGTGATGGAAAGGCTCAAGGGAGTGATGCAGAGGATGATGAGAGTGTTGCAGAGGCTTAACAGAGGGTTGCAGAGGCTCAGGAGAGGGATGCAGAGGATCAAGAGGGTGATGCAGAGGCTGATGAGAGTGTTGCAGAGGCTTAAGAGAGGGATGCAGAGGCTCAGGAGAGTGATGCAAAGGCTCAAGAGAGTGATGCAGAGGTTCAAGAGAGTGATGCAAAGGATCAAGAGAGTGATGCAGAGGCTGAAGAGAGAAATGCAGAGGCTAAAGAGAGTGATGCAGAGGCTCAAGAGAGTGATGCAGGGGTTCAAGAGAATGATGTAGAAGCTTAAGAGAAGGATGTAGAGGCTCAAGAGAATGATGCAGAGGCTCAAGAGAGTGATGCAGAGGATCAAGAGAGGGATGCAGAGGTTTAGGAGAGTGATGCAGAAGCTCAAGAGAGTGATGCAGAGGATCAAAAGAGGGATGCAGGAGTTCAAGAGAGGGATGAAGAGGCTCAAGAGAGTGATTCAGAGGCTTACGAGAGTGATGCAGAGGCTTAAGAGAGTGATGCAGAGGCTTAGGAGAGGGATGCAGAGGCTCAAGCGAGGGATGCCGAGGCTCAAGAGAGGGATGCAGAGGCTCAAGTGAGGGATGCAGAGGCACACGATAGGGATGCAGAGACTCATGAGAGGGATGCAGGAGTTCAAGAGAGTGATACAAAGGCTCAAGAAAGGTATGCAGAATCTTAAGAAAGTGATGAAGAGGCTCAAAAAAGGGATGCAGAGGCATAAGAGAGTGATGCAGACGCTGAAGAGCGTGTTGCAAATGATGTAGAGGACTAAGAGAGGGATGCAGAGGCTCAAGAGAATGAGGCAGAGGCTGAAAAGAGTGATGCAGAGGATCAAGAGAGTGATGCTGAGGCAGAAGAGAGAGATGCAGAGGCTAAAGAGAGTGATGCAGAGGCTCAAGAGAGTGATCCAGGGGCTCAAGAGAATGACCTAGAGGTTTATGAGAAGGATATAGAGGCTCAAGAGAATGATGCAGAGGCTCAATAGAGTGATGCAGAGGATCAAGAGAGGGATGCAGAGGTTTAAGAGAGTGATGCAGGGGCTCAAACGAGTGATGCAGAGGCTCGAGAGAGTTATGCAGAGGCCTCAAGAGAGGGATTCAGAGTCTTAAGAGAGTGATGCAGAGGCTGAAGAGAGTGATGCAGAGGCTCAAGAGAGGGATGCAGGAGCTCAAGAGAGGGATGCAGACGCTAAAGTGAGGGATGCAGAGGCACAAGTGACGGATGCAGAGGCACTTGAGAATGACGCAGAGGCTCAAGAGAGGGATGCAGGGGCTAAAGAGAGGGATGCAGACGCTCAAGTGAGGGATGCAGAGGCACAAGAGAGGGATGCGGAGGCACTTGAGAGTGACGCAGAGGCTCAAGAGAGGGATGCAGAGGCTTAAGAGAGTGATGCAAAGGCTCATGGGAGCGATGCAGAGGCTCATGTGAGGGATCCAGGAGTTCAAGAGAGTGATGCAGAGGCTAAAGAAAGGGATGCAGAGGCTTAAGAAAGTGTTGCAGAGGCTCAAAAAAGGGATGAAGAGGCTTAAGAGAGTGATGCAGAGGCTGGAGAGAGTGTTGCAGAGGCTTAAGAGAGTGATGCAAAGGCTCAAGAGCGTGATGCAAAGGCTCAAGAGAGTGCTGCAGAGGCTTAAGAGAGGGATGCAGAGGCTCAAGAGAGTGATGCAAAGGCTCAAGAGAGTGATCTAGAGGCTTAAGAGAGGGATGCAGAGGCTAAAGAGAGGGATGCAGAGGCTTAAGAGAGTGATGCAGAGGCTGAAGAGAGTGTTGCAGAGGCTTAAGAGAATGATGCAAAGGCTCAAGAGAGTGATGCAGAGGCTGAAGAGAGGGATGCAGAGGCTCAAGAGAATGATGCAAAGGCTCAAGAGAGTGATGCAGAGGCTGAAGAGAGGGATGCAGAAGCTCAAGAGAGTGATGCAAAGGCTCAAGAGAGTGATGCAGAGGCTTAAGATAGGGATGCAGAGGCTCAAGAGAGGGATGCAGAGGCTTAAGAGAGTGATGCAGAGGCTGAAGAGAGTGTTGCAGAGGCTAAAGAGAGGGATGCAGAGGCTCAATAAAGGGATGCAGGGGCTCTTGAAAGTTATAGAGAGGCTCATGAGAGTGATTAAGAGGTTTACGAGAGTGATGCAGAGGCTTAAGAGAGTGATGCAGAGGCTTACGAGAGTGATGCAGAGGCTCAAGAGAGGGATGAACAGGCTCAAGAGAGGGATGCAGAGGCTCAAGAGAGGGATGAAGATTCTCAAGAGAGGGATGCAGAGGCTTAAGAGAGTGATGCAACAGCTCAAGAGAGGGATGCAGAGGCTCAAGAGAATGATGTAGAGGCCTAAGAGAGGGATGCAGAGGCTCAAGAGAATGATGCAGAGGCTGAAAAGAGTGATACAGAGGATCAAGTGAGTGATGCTGAGGCTGAAGAGAGAGATGCAGAGGCTAAAGAGAGTGATGCAGAGGCTCAAGAGAGTGATGCAGAGGCTCAAGAGAATGATGTAGAGGCTGAAGAGAGTGATGCAGAGGCATGAAGAGAGTGTTGCAGAGGCTCAAGGGAGGGATGCAGAGGCTTAAGAGAGGAATGAAGAGGATCAAGAGGGTGATGCAGAGGCTGATGAGAGTGTTGCAAATCATATATCGTGAAAAAACATGAAGTAGTATCGAAATATTGGTAAAAACTAATATATATACGTAAAATCACACTACATGAATAACGTGAAAAAAGTCACTATATTACCATATATGAGGATTTTATCTCCAAACCATAGAGCGAGGTTTCGTATTATTTAGATCCAAGAAAAAACATATGAAAATGTTGTTTCAAATACAAATGATAAAAATCTATGTGTTTTCATTAGAATTAACTGAAATGTTCCTGATTTTCTGTTTATATTACCGATGGAAGATGTACACGTGAAACCGCTCTAATCCGGCTGAAACGTCGATATATGCAATAAAAACAGAACTTCTCCCCTTTTCAATATCTTACTCAGTATTTTAATGAGAAACAAATAGTTGATTGAAAATGAAGTGTTTAAGGTTAATTTCTAATCAATTATGTGTTTGCATCATTTTTATGGTATATTTAATTAATTAATAGCAATAAATTGAAAATTCACAAAAACGTTGAAAAACAGCAAAATATTGCCTAATTCGATGATATTTTGTTTATATCACATAAAGGAAAAGGGGATGATAAACGTCAAAATATTGCTGAATTCGATGATTATTACTACGAAACAAAATGTAAGAAAACTTGGTGAAAATGCAATATTATGCGAAAATCTGAGATTTGAAGGCCAAATCACATATCGTGATACTACATAAAATTGTATCGAAATATTGGTAAAAATGAATATATTTACGTAATATCAAACTACATGAAAAACGTGAAGAAAGTCACTATTATACTAAATTTGACGATTTTAACTTCGAATCATAAAGCGACGTTTCGTATTTTTTAGACCCTAGAAAAGACGTATAAAGATGTTGCTTCCAATACAAATGATAAAAATCACTGTGTTTTCATTAAAATAAACTAAAATGTTCCTGATTTTCGGTTTATATTACCGATGGAAGATGTACACGTAAAACCGTTCTAATCCGGCTGAAACGTCGATATATGCAATAAAAACAGAACTTCTCCCCTTTCCAATATCTTACTCAGTATTAATATTATAATATAGTGATTTTTTTCAAGTTATTCGTGTAGTTTGATTTTACGTAAATATATTCGTTTTTACCAATATTTCGATACTACTTCATGTTTTCTCACGGTATGTGATTTGGCATTCAAATCTCAGATTTTCGCATAATATTGCATTTTAAGCAAGTTTTCTTGCATTTTGTTTCGTACTAAACATCATCTAATTTAGCAATTTTTTGCCGTTTATCATTCGCTTTTCCTTTATGTGATTCAAACAAAATATCATCGAATTAGGCAATATTTTGCCGTTTTTCCACGTTTTTGTGAATTTTCAGTTTATTGGTATTAATTCATTATATATACGATAAAAATGTTGCAAACACGTAATTGATTAGATAATAAACTTAAATACTTCATCTTCAATCATCTATTTGTTTCTCGTTGAAATACTGAGTAAGATATTGAAAAGGGGAGAAGTTCGGTTTTTATTGCATATATCGACGTTTCAGCCGAATTTGTGCGGTTTTACATGTACATCTTTTATCGGTAATATAAACGGAAAATCAGGAACGTTTTCCATCGGTAATATAAACAGAAAAAAGGGAACATTTTAGTTAATTCTAATGAAAACACATTGATTTTTATCATTTGTATTGGAAACAACATTGTCATATGTCTTTTCTTAGATCTAAATAATACGAAACCTCGCTATATGATTCGAAGTTAAAATCTTTAAATTTGGTTTAACAGTTACTTTTTCACGTTTTTCATGTAGTTTGATATTACGTAAATATATTCATTTTTACCAATTTTTCGATACTACTTCATGTTTTCTCACGATATGTGATTTGGCCTTCAAATCTCAGAATTTCCCAAATGTTGCTTTTTTAAGCAAGTTTTCTTGCATTTTGTTTCGTACTAAACATCATCGTATTTAGCATTATTTTGACGTTTATCATCCCCTTTTCCATTATGTGATTTAAACAAAATATCATCGCATTAGGCAATATTTTGCAGATTTTCCACGTTTTTGTGAATTTTCAGTTTATTGGTATTAATTCATTAAATATACGATAAAAATGATGCAAACACGTAATTGATTAGATAATAAACTTAAGTACTTCATCTTCAATCATCTATTTGTTTCTCGTTGAAATACTGAGTAAGATATTGAAAAGGGGAGAAGTTCGGTTTTTATTGCATATATCTACGTTTCAGCCCGAATAGAGCGGTTTTACGTGTACATCTTCCATCGGTAATATAAACGGAAAATCAGGAACATTTTAGTTAATTCTAATGAAAACACATTGATTTTTATCATTTGTATTGGAAACAACATTGTCATATGTCTTTTCTTGGATCTAAATAATACAAAACCTCGCTTTATGATTTGAAGTTAAAATCCTTAAATTTGGTATAATAGTGACTTTTTTCACGTTTTTCATGTAGTTTGATATTTCGTAAATATATTCATTTTTACCAATATTTCGATACTTTTTCATGCAGTGTCACGATATGTGATTTGGCCTTCAAATCTAAGAATTTCGCATAATATTGCATTTTAAGCAAGTTTTCTTGCATTTTGTTTCGTACTATAAATCATCGAATTTAGTAATATTTTGACGATTATCATCCCCCTTTTCCTTTATGTGATATAAACAAAATATCATCGAATCAGGCCATATTTTGCGGTTTTTCCACGTTTTTGTGAATTTCCAGTTTATTGTTATTAATTAATTAAATATACGATAAAAATGATACAAACACATAGTTGATTAGATAATAACCTTAAATACTTCATTTTCAATCATCTATTTGTTTCTCGTTGAAATACTGAGTAAGATATTGAAAAGGGGAGAATTTCTGTTTTTATTGCATATATCGACGTTTCAGCCGGAAGAGAGCGGTTTTACGTGTACATCTTCCATCGGTAATATAAACGGAAAATCAGGAACATTTTAGTTAATTCTAATGAAAACACATTGATTTTTATCATTTGTATTGGAAACAACATTGTCATATGTCTTTTCTTGGATCTAAATTATACGAAACCTCGCTTTATGATTCGAAGTTAAAATCCTCAAATTTGGTATAATAGTGACTTTTTTCACGTTTTTCATGTAGTTTGATATTACGTAAATATATTAATTTTTACCAATATTTCGATACTATTTCATGTTGTATCACGATATGTGATTTGGCCTTCATATCTCAGATTTTCGCATAATATTGCATTTTAAGCAAGTTTTCTTGCATTTTGTTTCGTACTAAACATCATCGTATTTAGCAATATTTTTACGTTTATCATCCCCTTTTCCTTTATGTGATTTAAACAAAATATCATTGAATTAGGCAATATTTTGCCGTTTTTCCACGTTTCTGTGAATTTTCAGTTTATTGGTAATTATTCATTATATATACGATAAAAATGATACAAACACATAATTGATTAGATAATAACCCTAAATACTTCATTTTCAATCATCTATTTTTTTCTCGTTAAAATACTGAGAAACATATTGAAAAGGGGAGCCTGACTCCCAGTCACACCTGACTTTACGTAAGCATATCTGGTAGGTTGCCAATTTTGGAGAAAATTGGTTGATGTCAACCTCAGCCACAGATTTTAGAACCTTAGACATTATTCATTTCTGTTTTTTTTTCAATTGACATAAACGTTTACAAAACTGGTTCCTTTTTTATTCAATTTACATGAAACTTACACAATATATGTGGAGGGCATGTCTCTACATTGGGAGGCTTCATTTTTGTCTAAGTTCTTTTATTGATTTTATAGTAGCAATAAATATGCCATATTTGCAAACAAAATTTTGGGAAGTTTGAACATTTGTATTAGGAAAACTAAAGATGTTTTGGAAATTCTAAATCCCCAAATCTTTTATTATATGCTGATGTGTCAGAAAAGTGTCACAGAATAATTATATCTGAAACGTGTGTTCTGAAGTGTGGACTTGAAAATGTGTAAAAAACGTTGAAAAAACAAAAACAAAAACTACCTTTCTATTTACGCTGCAGTACTGAAACTTGGGATAATTTAAGCACTTTTCATATACAACTAGAAAATTAATATTGGTTGACATTGAACAACTTTCACTATAATAACCAGACGCCCCCTTAATTCATTAAATATACGATAAAAATGATGCAAACACATAATTGATTAGATAATAACCGTAAATACCTCATTTTCAATTAACTATTTGTTTCTCGTTAAAATACTGAGAAACATATTGAAAAGGGGAGAAGTTAGGTTTTTATTACATATATCGACGTTTCAGCCGGAATTGAGTGGTTTTTCGTGTACATTTTCTATCGGTAATATGAACGGAAAATCAGAAACATTTTAGTTCATTTTAATGAAAACACATTGATTTTTATCATTTGTATTGGAAACAACATTGTCATATGTCTTTTCTTGGATCTAAATAATACGAAACCTCGCATTATGAATCGAAGTTAAAATCCTCAAATTTAGTTTAATAGTGACTTTTTCACGTTTTTTATGTAGTTTGATATTACGTAAATATATTCATTTTCACCAATATTTCGATACTATTTCATGTAGTATCACGATATGTGATTTGGCCTTCAAATCTCAGAATTTCGCATAATATTGCATTTTAAGCATGTTTTGTTGCATTTTGTTTCGTACTAAAAATCATCGAATTTAGTAATATTTTGACGTTTATCATCCCCCTTTTCCTTTATGTGATATAAACATAATATAATCGAATTTGGCAATATTTTGCTGTTTTTCCACGTTTTTGTGAATTTTCAGTTTATTGTTATAAATTCATTAAATATACGATAAAAATGATGCAAACACATAATTGATTAGAAATTAACCTTAAATACTGCATTTTCAATCAACTATTTGTTTCTCGATTAAATACTTGATAAGATATTGAAAAGGGGAGAATTTCTGTTTTTATTGCATATATCGACGTTTCAGCCGGATTAGAGCGGTTTCACGTGTACATCTTCCGTCGGTAATAGAAAAGGAAAATCAGGAACCTTTTAGTTAATTCTAATGAAAACACATTGATTTTTATCATTTGTATTGGAAACAACATTGTCATATGTCTTTTCTTGGATATAAATAATACGAAACCTCGCTCTATAATTTGAAGTTAAACCCCTCAAATTTGGTATAATAGAGACTTTTTTCACGGTTTTCATGTAGTTTGATATTACGTAAATATATTCATTTTTAACAATATTTCGATATTTTTTCATGTAGTATTACGATATGTGATTTGGCCTTCAAATCTCAGAATTTCGCATAATATTGCATTTAATAAACACTTTCGCGCTCCCTTCGATGGTAAAAAAAAAAAGCGGTATGTGCGCGGAGCGTTTTTGCTGAGTAAGCGTAAAAACAAAAATGTGTATACTCTTTTTACTCCTTACCTTAGTTCTTGAGCTACGTATTTCATTTTGGTACAAACGTGTTCGCAATAAAATTTTCTAGAAGAACATCAGTAAAAAGTCACGAAACGTATAGGGATACCAGCACCAAATAAATAACTACGAAGATGACTCGCCGTGAGCGCCCAACAGCAACAAAAATGTTTTTACTCTTGGGATTGTTATCTCCTCCACACTTGCCCTACAGCATTAATTTTGGTATCAATGGACTCGCAATGAAATTCCCAAAACGGTGATATGAATATAAGCGTAGAATAATGATTGCGACCCCCCGCAAGAGTGTAGGAAGTGGTGAAATTGTTACCCGGTATCGGTGACGGGACGACGCACGGCGCTTTGAAAGTTTATACTTATTTCACTCTCATGACATTAATTTTCTATGTACGTCATTCATTTTTGTGTCAATGTGTTCGCAATAGAATGTTCTATGAGCCCGTAGGTAAAAAAGATCAACAAAGCGTAAGATAGAATAGCGCCAAATATAAAGCAATGCTGGAACATATCAGTGAGCGTCAAACACACACGAAATGTTTTTACTTTTGTTATGTTTGTCAAGTTTATACTTGTTGCACACAGTTATTTTTGGTTGTACATTGATCGAAATAAAATTCCCTAAACAGACATATGCATATAATACATGATATGGGGGAAGCATTACCAGTATAAACGGCTAAAGTCACCCACCTGCAACCCGTTTCGGACATAATATTCACTACCCTTGGCGTGGTGTTCACTACCCTTAGCGTGATGTTCACTGAACTTGCCGTGGTGTTCACTACCCATGGCGTGGTGTTCACTACCCATGGCGTGGTGTTCACTACCCTTGGCGTGGTGATCACTACCCTTGGCATGTTCTTCACTACCCTTGACGTGGTGTTCACTACCCTTGCCGCCATGTTTACTACCCTTGGTGTGGTGTTCACTACCCTTAACGTGGTGTTCACTACTCTTGGCGTGGTGTTCACTACCCTTAACGTGGTGTTCACTACCCATGACGTCATGTTCACTACCCTTGGCGTGGGGTTCACTATCCTTGGCGTGGTGTTCACCACTCTTGGTGTGGGAACCGACCTGTGAGATTTATATTTATTTAATTTATATGAATTTATATTTACGTTAATTTATATACTTCGATAGCAATTTGTATAATGATAAGTGGACTGTATTTCTGCAATAATCTCTTAATCTCACAAATCGATCCTCTACACATTAGGGGGGGTTTATTAGTTTATATATATGCAGCCAATCAAACTACAGTATTAACTACACATTATTAAACATTGAAGAGGTTCCTTATCTTATAGTACAGCAGGTTAGTCCACCAGGTATAACTAGGGTGTAGACACCAAATTATCCTCTTTGAGGTAGCTTCCATATCACCCAGTAACTGGTGCACAAATCTTGCATCCTCGTCTTGACCTGTCAAAAGGGCGCTAGCTGTGAAGCCAGAAACCTAGTATATGACAAGTATTTCAGAGAAAACACTATATGGAACATTGAGACCTGGCTTAATTACCTTTAGTTTGAGGCGATTTCGCGTTCTAACCGGCTAACCCTATATCCTGACATTAATGGCCATAAATGAATGATAAACGGGTTTCGGATAGACACTTAACTTGTATCTGTAGACAGCGTGTTGACAATGGTACCTTTGGTTTCCATAACACTACGTCCAAGTAAATTTAACAGGAGCTGAATTTGCTCCCGTGTGAGCCTCTGGTCTCGTTAAACAACAATGCCTGTTTAACACTCCATCCTATTGACGTTACTGGCCGACATTGTCCAGAATGATAGGAGCCGTTTGCTCCACACGTCTCGGAGGTGACACAACAACAATGGCTGCCTCCTTCCTCCCTGACGCCTGGCCTACTTTGTCCAGATTTCAGAAAGTGATAGAAGGGTCACATTTACTCTACTTTAATATTGATAATTAAGTTAATTTATATAAGATGTTTTTATGATGGTAAAGTCCAAAGACTAATGTATTTAAGAATAATTCCCAGCAGAATAGCTGGTCAATTTATAATAGTGTGTGGTGATGATATCCCGTTTTCTTTAGACGGTAATTCCACTACAAGTTACGTTTTCTATGGGTAACTTGTGGGTAATACAGCTATTATCTGTATGATTATTAAATGGTGTCGGATTTTCCGACATAATTCCCCAGGGGGCTGCTCACGGGTCGAAGTCCTGTTTAGAACAGACGAACACCGATACTCCTCCTTCGAATTATTACATTAATTTGATGTTAGTAGTTAGTAATCACACATTTGTGTGTCTGTTCGTACAGGACGGATGTCCCGTACTAGAGTTGCAGGGGTTAGAAGTCTAATGCGATTTCATTTCCCTGTTAACTCTTGAAAGGCTAATATTCAAGCCTAATTACATATTATTTAACCCAGAAGACTGGATGTGATCAAGTACTACAGTCAAGTATGATTCAGGGACTGCAGTGAGATCAGTGACATTAGATATAACTTGAAGTTTCTTCAGGTAACTGGTCACTGATATATAAACACTGAGGCCCATGGAATACATCTTGATTAAATAATAAATGTATCAAATCAGTCATCAGATTTATTGGGGTTTAATTTAGTTAATTGATTCAGAAGATTGAATAGCTCATCATTAAAGTAAAGTATGGTTCTGAGACTGCAGTGGGTTCAGTGACATTGGTCGCAGTGACTTGTAGCTGTTTTAGGCTACTGTTCACTGATTTGCCACTGAAGCCTCATGAACTCATCTCCAGCTTTAAATGATGATACTAACATCAACCTCTGTTGGTATAGTCAGCTGTAATCTCCTTAGTATAATGCTACTGGAGAAATATAATCAGCTGACAAATTTAGATTTCTACTGGTATTGTTTATCTGCAGGCATAGGTCTCCTCAGGCTTGATACTGGGCCTGAGAGTAATTTACCTCCTGCAGAGTTTAACATGGTTATACCCTGATATTTAGTAGGGCTACCGATGAATCGATGGTAGTAGTCTGCCCCCACAAGGACAGCCATTTGGCATTTGATTTGCTCAAATTTACCTGCAGCTGCTTGATAATAGCTTTCCAGGTCAGCATAATCAACTGTTGATTGTTGTGACAAATCTTCACATTTCTTGATCTGTCTTGTTAAGTGGCCTTTAAGACCTGCAAGGGTTCTTTTCATTCTCCCTGCATTATCCATACTGGTTCGTTGGTGAAGCCTTGTGGGGCTTGTATTTGGGCTGCTCATAATACTGAACAAGCACTGATGGTAGCCTAGGGTAAATTCTGAACTCACTAGGCAATAATCCTACCTCTACTAGAGGTTAGCACTTAAAATTAATACACATTATATATATATACAATCATACACACTAATGATTTGAGTGATAAACCAGTGTCACTGGAAGTACCTTTAGGTTAGCTCTTCTATATCACCCTAGGATGGTAGAGACACTAATTAATCACTCAAAGGTGTAATGATCATAAGTAAATTATTATATATACAACTCAACTCGAGTTGATAAAAATTACACCCAAAATAGGGTCTGGACCATTCATTAATGGTGCTAGGTTATTCAATATAGTACAACTGACTATGGTAATAATGGGACTAGGATGAACGATAATAGTTCAACTAGTCAATGGTTTTATCCTACCCTGTTGTGGGTTGGCAATTAGTAAATATTATATTGAGAACACTAGTGCAATATATATTAAATAATTCTCTATTTGGAGAAATAATATACACAATTATTGTTAATAGCCTCTTAATTAGCCTCTATGAAACTTCTAATATTATCTAGAAGTATTAAATGTTATTAGTGACCTCGCGAAATAAACTCCACAAAATTCGTAGATAATCTCTCGCGAAATGTAACACCACGAAATCCGTGAACAATATCGCGAAGACACAGTCACTAATTTGGCTGGTTTCTATATTAGCGCTGTCATTTCACGAAATAACACGCCACCAAATATCTGTGGGTGTGCATGAAACCGCTGACGAAGCTGAACTGGGCTGAGGGAGGCTCCTGAGCTCCCTCGAGGCTACGCTGTCGTCTTGACTGCTGGCTTTGTTTAAATAACACTGCACTAGTTTATTTAATGAATCCACTGGATAACTGGTTCATCCGGTACTAAGATGACCAAATGTGGGTTCATAGGACCGAATATTCCGGTTCCGAAGGTCCAAATAATGTGGGAACCGACCTGTGAGATTTATATTTATTTAATTTATATGAATTTATATTTACGTTAATTTATATACTTCGATAGCAATTTGTATAATGATAAGTGGACTGTATTTCTGCAATAATCTCTTAATCTCACAAATCGATCCTCTACACATTAGGGGGGGTTTATTAGTTTATATATATGCAGCCAATCAAACTACAGTATTAACTACACATTATTAAACATTGAAGAGGTTCCTTATCTTATAGTACAGCAGGTTAGTCCACCAGGTATAACTAGGGTGTAGACACCAAATTATCCTCTTTGAGGTAGCTTCCATATCACCCAGTAACTGGTGCACAAATCTTGCATCCTCGTCTTGACCTGTCAAAAGGGCGCTAGCTGTGAAGCCAGAAACCTAGTATATGACAAGTATTTCAGAGAAAACACTATATGGAACATTGAGACCTGGCTTAATTACCTTTAGTTTGAGGCGATTTCGCGTTCTAACCGGCTAACCCTATATCCTGACATTAATGGCCATAAATGAATGATAAACGGGTTTCGGATAGACACTTAACTTGTATCTGTAGACAGCGTGTTGACAATGGTACCTTTGGTTTCCATAACACTACGTCCAAGTAAATTTAACAGGAGCTGAATTTGCTCCCGTGTGAGCCTCTGGTCTCGTTAAACAACAATGCCTGTTTAACACTCCATCCTATTGACGTTACTGGCCGACATTGTCCAGAATGATAGGAGCCGTTTGCTCCACACGTCTCGGAGGTGACACAACAACAATGGCTGCCTCCTTCCTCCCTGACGCCTGGCCTACTTTGTCCAGATTTCAGAAAGTGATAGAAGGGTCACATTTACTCTACTTTAATATTGATAATTAAGTTAATTTATATAAGATGTTTTTATGATGGTAAAGTCCAAAGACTAATGTATTTAAGAATAATTCCCAGCAGAATAGCTGGTCAATTTATAATAGTGTGTGGTGATGATATCCCGTTTTCTTTAGACGGTAATTCCACTACAAGTTACGTTTTCTATGGGTAACTTGTGGGTAATACAGCTATTATCTGTATGATTATTAAATGGTGTCGGATTTTCCGACACTTGGCGTGGTGTTCACTGCCCTTCGCGTGGTGTTCACTACCCATGGCATGGTGTTCACTACCCATGGCGTGGTGTTTACTACCCTTGGCGTGGTGTTCACTATCCTTAGCGTGGTGTTCACTATCCTTGGAGTTGTGTTTACTATCCAAGGCGTGGTATTCACTATCCTTGGCGTGGTGTTCACTATCCTTAGCGTGGTGTTCACTATCCTTAGCGTGGTGTTCACAACCCTTGCCGTGGTATTCACTACCCTTGGTGTGGTGTTCACTACCCTTAGCGTGATGTTCACTGAACTTGCCGTGGTGTTCACTACTCATGGCGTGGTGTTCACTACCCTTGGCGTGGTGATCACTACCCTTGGCGTGGTGATCACTACCCTTGGCATGTTCTTAACTACCCTTGACGTGGTGTTCACTACCCTTGCCGCCATGTTTACTACCCTTGGTGTGGTGTTCACTACCCTTAACGTGGTGTTCACTACTCTTGGCGTGGTGTTCACTACCCTTAACGTGGTGTTCACTACCCATGACGTCATGTTCACTACCCTTGGCGTGGGGTTCACTAACCTTGGCGTGGTGTTCACCACTCTTGGCGTGGTGTTCACTGCCCTTCGCGTGGTGTTCACTACCCATGGCATGGTGTTCACTACCCATGGCGTGGTGTTTACTACCCTTGGCGTGGTGTTCACTATCCTTAGCGTGGTGTTCACTATCCTTGGCGTTGTGTTTACTATCCAAGGCGTGGTATTCACTATCCTTGGCGTGGTGTTCACTATCCTTAGCGTGGTGTTCACTATCCTTAGCGTGGTGTTCACAACCCTTGCCGTTGTATTCACTACCCTTGGCGTGGTGTTCACTACCCTTAGCGTGATGTTCACTGAACTTGCCGTGGTGTTCACTACTCATGGCATGTTCTTCACTACCCTTGCCGCCATGTTTACTACCCTTGGTGTGGTGTTCACTACCCTTAACGTGGTGTTCACTACTCTTGGCTTGGTGTTCACTACCCTTAACGTGGTGTTCACTACCCATGACGTCATGTTCACTACCCTTGGCGTGGGGTTCACTAACCTTGGCGTGGTGTTCACCACTCTTGGCGTGGTGTTCACTGCCCTTCGCGTGGTGTTCACTACCCATGGCATGGTGTTCACTACCCATGGCGTGGTGTTTACTACCCTTGGCGTGGTGTTCACTATCCTTAGCGTGGTGTTCACTATCCTTGGAGTTGTGTTTACTATCCAAGGCGTGGTATTCACTATCGTTGGCGTGGTGTTCACTATCCTTAGCGTGGTGTTCACTATCCTTAGCGTGGTGTTCACAATCCTTGCCGTTGTATTCACTACCCTTGGCGTGGTGTTCACTACCCTTAGCGTGATGTTCACTGAACTTGCCGTGGTGTTCACTACTCATAGCGTGGTGTTCACTACCCATGGCGTGGTGTTCACTACCCTTGGCGTGGTGATCACTACCCTTGGCATGTTCTTCACTACCCTTGACGTGGTGTTCACTACCCTTGCCGCCATGTTTACTACCCTTGGTGTGGTGTTCACTACCCTTAACGTGGTGTTCACTACTCTTGGCGTGGTGTTCACTACCCTTAACGTGGTGTTCACTACCCATGACGTCATGTTCACTACCCTTGGCGTGGGGTTCACTAACCTTGGCGTGGTGTTCACCACTCTTGGCGTGGTGTTCACTGCCCTTCGCGTGGTGTTCACTACCCATGGCATGGTGTTCACTACCCATGGCGTGGTGTTTACTACCCTTGGCGTGGTGTTCACTATCCTTAGCGTGGTGTTCACTATCCTTGGAGTTGTGTTTACTTTCCAAGGCGTGGTATTCACTATCCTTGGCGTGGTGTTCACTATCCTTAACGTGGTGTTCACTATCCTTAGCGTGGTGTTCACAACCCTTGCCGTGGTATTCACTACCCTTGGCGTGGTGTTCACTACCCTTAGCGTGATGTTCACTGAACTTGCCGTGGTGTTCACTACCCATGGCGTGGTGTTCACTACCCATGGCGTGGTGTTCACTACCCTTGGCGTGGTGATCACTCCCCTTGGCATGTTCTTCACTACCCTTGACGTGGTGTTCACTACCCTTGCCGCCATGTTTACTACCCTTGGTGTGGTGTTCACTACCCTTAACGTGGTGTTCACTACTCTTGGCGTGGTGTTCACTACCCTTAACGTGGTGTTCACTACCCATGACGTCATGTTCACTACCCTTGGCGTGGGGTTCACTATCCTTGGCGTGGTGTTCACCACTCTTGGCGTGGTGTTCACTGCCCTTCGCGTAGTGTTCACTACCCATGGCATGGTGTTCACTACCCATGGCGTGGTGTTTACTACCCTTGGCGTGGTGTTCACTATCCTTAGCGTGGTGTTCACTATCCTTGGAGTTGTGTTTACTATCCAAGGCGTGGTATTCACTATCCTTGGCGTGGTGTTCACTATCCTTAGCGTGGTGTTCACTATCCTTAGCGTGGAGTTCACAACCCTTGCCGTGGTATTCACTACCCTTGGCGTGGTGTTCACTACCCTTAGCGTGATGTTCACTGAACTTGCCGTGGTGTTCACTACCCATGGCGTGGTGTTCACTACCCATGGCGTGGTGTTCACTACCCTTGGCGTGGTGATCACTACCCTTGGCATGTTCTTCACTACCCTTGACGTGGTGTTCACTACCCTTGCCGCCATGTTTACTACCCTTGGTGTGGTGTTCACTACCCTTAACGTGGTGTTCACTACTCTTGGCGTGGTGTTCACTACCCTTAACGTGGTGTTCACTACCCATGACGTCTTGTTCACTACCCTTGGCGTGGGGTTCACTAACCTTGGCGTGGTGTTCACCACTAATGGCGTGGTGTTCACTGCCCTTAGCGTGGTGTTCACTACCCATAACATGGTGTTCACTACCCATGGCGTGATGTTTACTACCCTTGGCGTGGTGTTCACTATCCATAGCGTGGTGTTCCCTATCCTTGGAGTTGTGTTTACTATCCAAGGCGTGGTATTCACTATCCTTGGCATGGTGTTAACTATCCTTAGCGTGGTGTTCACTATCCTTAGCGTGGTGTTCACAACCCTTGCCGTGGTATTCACTACCCTTCGCGTGGTGTTCACTACCCTTAGCGTGATGTTCACTGAACTTGCCGTGGTGTTCACTACCCATGGCGTGGTGTTCACTACCCATGGCGTGGTGTTCACTACCCTTGGCGTGGTGATCACTACCCTTGGCATGTTCTTCACTACCCTTGACGTGGTGTTCACTACCCTTGCCGCCATGTTTACTACCCTTGGTGTGGTGTTCACTACCCTTAACGTGGTGTTCACTACTCTTGGCGTGGTGTTCACTACCCTTAACGTGGTGTTCACTACCCATGACGTCATGTTCACTACCCTTGGCGTGGGGTTCACTAACCTTGGCGTGGTGTTCACCACTCTTGGCGTGGTGTTCACTGCCCTTCGCGTGGTGTTTACTACCCATGGCATGGTGTTCACTACCCATGGCGTGGTGTTTACTACCCTTGGCGTGGTGTTCACTATCCTTAGCGTGGTGTTCATTATCCTTGGAGTTGTGTTTACTATCCAAGGCGTGGTATTCACTATCCTTGGCGTGGTGTTCACTATCCTTAGCGTGGTGTTCACTATCCTTAGCTTGGTGTTCACAACCCTTGCCGTTGTATTCACTACCCTTGGCGTGGTGTTCACTACCCTTAGTGTGATGTTCACTGAACTTGCCGTGGTGTTCACTACTCATGGCGTGGTGTTCACTACCCATGGCGTGGTGTTCACTACCCTTGGCGTGGTGATCACTACCCTTGGCATGTTCTTCACTACCCTTGACGTGGTGTTCACTACCCTTGCCGCCATGTTTACTACCCTTGGTGTGGTGTTCGCTACCCTTAACGTGGTGTTCACTACTCTTGGCGTGGTGTTCACTACCCTTAACGTGGTGTTCACTACCCATGACGTCATGTTCACTACCCTTGGCATGGGGTTCACTAACCTTGGCGTGGTGTTCACCACTCTTGGCGTGGTGTTCACTGCCCTTCGCGTGGTGTTCACTACCCATGGCATGGTGTTCACTACCCATGGCGTGGTGTTTACTACCCTTGGCGTGGTGTTCACTATATTTAGCGTGGTGTTCACTATCCTTGGAGTTGTGTTTACTTTCCAAGGCGTGGTATTCACTATCCTTGGCGTGGTGTTCACTATCCTTAACGTGGTGTTCACTATCCTTAGCGTGGTGTTCACAACCCTTGCCGTGGTATTCACTACCCTTGGCGTGGTGTTCACTACCCTTAGCGTGATGTTCACTGAACTTGCCGTGGTGTTCACTACCCATGGCGTGGTGTTCACTACCCATGGCGTGGTGTTCACTACCCTTGGCGTGGTGATCACTACCCTTGGCATGTTCTTCACTACCCTTGACGTGGTGTTCACTACCCTTGCCGCCATGTTTACTACCCTTGGTGTGGTGTTCACTACCCTTAACGTGGTGTTCACTACTCTTGGCGTGGTGTTCACTACCCTTAACGTGGTGTTCACTACCCATGACGTCATGTTCACTACCCTTGGCGTGGGGTTCACTAACCTTGGCGTGGTGTTCACCACTCTTGGCGTGGTGTTCACTGCCCTTCGCGTGGTGTTCACTACCCATGGCATGGTGTTCACTACCCATGGCGTGGTGTTTACTACCCTTGGCGTGGTGTTCACTATCATTAGTGTGGGAACCGACCTGTGAGATTTATATTTATTTAATTTATATGAATTTATATTTACGTTAATTTATATACTTCGATAGCAATTTGTATAATGATAAGTGGACTGTATTTCTGCAATAATCTCATAATCTCACAAATCGGTCCTCTACACATTAGGGGGGGTTTATATTTAATATATATGCAGCCAATCAAACTACAGAATTAACTACATACATTGAAGAGGTTCCTTATCTTATAGTACAGCAGGTTAGTCCACCAGGTATAACTAGGGTGTAGACACCAAATTATCCTCTTTGAGGTAGCTTCCATCACCCAGTAACTGGTGCACAAATCTTCCTCGTCTTGACCTGTCAAAAAGGCGCTAACTGTGAAGCCAGAAACCTATATATGACAAGTATTTCAGAGAAAACTGTACATGGAACATGAAGACCTGGCTTAATTACCTTTAGTTTGAGGCTTCCACGTGCTCTAACCGGGTCACCCTATATAATGACATTAATGGCCATAAATGAAGATACATGGGTTTCGGAAAGAACACTTAACTTGAATTTGTAGACAGCGTGTTGAAAATGGTACACCTTTGGTTTCCATAACACTACGTCCAAGTAAAATTAACAGGAGCCGAATTTGCTCCCGTGTGAGCCTCTGGTCTAGTACAAAACAATGGCTGCCCTCCTTCCTCACTCTGACGCCTGGCTTACATTGTCCACATTTCAGAAAGTGATAGAAGGGTCACATTTACTCTACTTTAATATTGATAATTAAGTTAATTTATATGAGATGTTTTATGATGGTAAAGTCCAAAGACTAATGTATTTAAGAATAATTCCCAGCAGAATAGCTGGTGAATTATAATAGTATGTGGTGATGATATCCCGTTTTCTTTAGATGGTAATTCCACTACAAGTTACGTTTTCTATGGGTAACTTGTGGGTAATACAGCTATTATCTGTATGATTATTAAATGGTGTCGGATTTTCCGACATAATTCCCCAGGGGGCTGCTCACGGGTCGAAGTCCTATTTAGAACAGACGAACACCGATACTCCTCCTTCGAATTATTAGATTAATTTGATGTTAGTAGTTAGTAATCACACATTTGTGTGTCTGTTCGTACAGGACGGATGTCCCGTACTAGAGTTGCAGGGGTTAGAAGTCTAATGCAATTTCATTTCCCTGTCAACTCTTGAAAGGCTAATATTCAAGCCTTATTACATATTATTTAACCCAGAAGACTGGATGTGATCAAGTACTACAGTCAAGTATGATTCAGGGACTGCAGTGAGATCAGTGACATTAGATATAACTTGAAGTTTGTTCAGGTAACTGGTCACTGATATATAAACACTGAGGCCCATGGAATACATCTTGATTAAATAATAAATGTATCAAATCAGTCATCAGATTTATTAGGGTTTAATTTAGTTAATTGATTCAGAAGATTGAATAGCTCATCATTAAAGTAAAGTATGGTTCTGAGACTGCAGTGGGTTCAGTGACATTGGTCGCAGTGACTTGTAGCTGTTTTAGGCTACTGTTCACTGATTTGCCACTGAGGCCTCATGAACTCATCTTCAGCTTTAAATGATGATACTAACATCAACCTCTGTTGGTATAGTCAGCTGTAATCTCCTTAGTATAATGCTACTGGAGAAATATAATCAGCTGACAAATTTAGTTTCTATTGGTATTGTTTATCTGCAGGCATAGGTCTCCTCAGGCTTGATACTGGGCCTGAGAGTAATTTACCTCCTGCAGAGTTCAACATGGTTATACCCTGATATTTAGTAGGGCTACCGATGAATCGATGACAATAGTCTGTCCCTACAAGGAGACCGAAGTCGGTGAGGTGATCAGACTTAATATTATCTGCCAATTTTATTCCTCTATTTCTCAGGAATTTGGCTGTTGCTCTCAGACCTTGAACTTGTAGGTCTACTGGTATTTTGTCCACCACAATGGCTTGTACTCGACAGACGTACCTGCCTAAACGTACTGATGGTTGTACCACCTGGTAGACTTGAGGTCCTGCATCTGTTACAAACCCTGAGATGTTGAATGACATCTGGGCTACAGGCCTTAATTGTAGTTCATCTGCCAACTTTTTAGTGATATATGTTCTCTGGGATCCTTGGTCAAACAACCCTCGGGTATGGACCTTGGCCCTCTTATTCAGGATGGTAATTTGGGCAGTAGGCAAAGTCGTATTACCTTTAGACTTCGCCGATTGGACACTCTTTGTTGGTTGCACCTTGCAGTACTGTACTGAGGTGGGAATGCTATCTTCCACCTTGGGGTTTGGAGACGTTGTTTTGGTGTCTCTGCACAATGCTGCATGGTGCTGATCTTTGTTACACCTATTACAGGTGTGTAATTGGGTATCACAGTCGTTGATGTTATGTTTCCTGAGGCACCTCGTGCAATGTTGCAAATCTTTGAGTCGTTCAACACGGGCGTCACTATCAGGAAAATTAGGGCAGTGGTACATTGAATGTCTCTCATGGCAGAACAAACATGTTCCATAGCTTCCAGTACCCTTTGGTGTCGAATTATAGTGTCTAGATTGATTTGGAGTACCTTTGGTACTCTGTGGTTTACTATTATTGGTTTCTGAGGGTTTACTTGGTGGTTTTAATTTGTCATGTGTTCGTAATTGATGAACTACTGACTTTAAACCTTCAGATATTTCATTCATAGATAAGATGCTTTTATTGTAATGAGCACTCATTTGTCTCAATATGTCCCTAGGTATTTTCTCCTGGACAATTATTTTCAAGACCCACTCAGCCCCGTTTGTATCTGCTGTCAGGCTGAGGGCATTGATCAATGATTCTACCTCCAGCTTGAAGACTTGGAGTGAATCAGCTGAAGCCTCCGGTGAGGGTAAATGCAACAGCTCATGAACTAAATGTGATGTTCTTACTTCTGGATCAGCATAATTATCCTTGAGGAGTTTTACTGCCAGATCATAGCCGTCATTAGTTAATCTCAGATGGGATACTACTGTTTTAGCCTCACCTGATAATTGGCCTTGCAAATAAGAGAATTTACTACTCTTTGGTAAAGATTGTTTTGAGTCTACAAGGTCAACGAATTTGTTCCAAAATTCGTCCCAATCTTCCTCATCTTTTCCTGAGAAAGTGGGTAAATTAATTGGAGGGAGTCGAGCTTCTGCTTGACTCGTATTAGATGCAACTGTTGTTGTTGTTGCTGTTGCCTTGTTCTGGGCAATTAATTTGACATAAGGCTGTAACGTGGCCTGAGTGTGATCTTCATAATTCGCAAGATCAACCATAATGTCGTCTATTTCTGTTTCTGATAAATTAGTGTTGGCAAGTTCAGCCACATATGTTGCTATTTGGCATTTGATTTGCTCAAATTTACCTGCAGCTGCTTGATAATAGCTTTCCAGGTCAGCATAATCAACTTGAGATTGTTGTGACAAATCGTCACATTTCTTGATCTGTCTTGTTAAGTGGCCTTTAAGACCTGCAAGGGTTCTTTTCATTCTCCCTGCATTATCCATACTGGCTAGTTGGTGAAGCCTTGTGGGGCTTGTACTTGGGCTGCTCATAATACTGAACAAGCTCTAATGGTAGCCTAGGGTAAATTCTGAACTCACTAGGCAATAATCCTACCTCTACTAGAGGTTAGCACTTAAAATTAATACACATTATATATATACAATCATCCACACTAATGATTTGAGTGATAAACCAGTGTCACTGGAAGTACCTTTAGGTTAGCTCTTCTATATCACCCCAGGATGGTAGAGACACTAATTAATCACTCAAAGGTGTAATGACCATAAGTAAATTATTATATATACAACTCAACTCGAGTTGATAAAAATTACACCCAAAATAGGGTCTGGACCATTCATTAATGGTGCTAGGTTAATCAATATAGTACAACTGACTATGGTAATAATGGGACTAGGATGAACGATAATAGTTCAACTAGTCATATCCTACCCTGTTGTGGGTTGGCAATTAGTAAATATTATACTGTGATCACTAGTGCAATATATATTAAAGGATTCTCTATTTTGGAGAAATAATATACACAATTATTGATAATAGCCTCTTAATTAGCCTCTATAAAACTTCTAATATTATCTAGAAGTATTAAATATTATTAGTGACCTCGCGAAATAAACTCCACAAAATTCGTAGATAATCTCTCGCGAAATGTAACGCCACGAAATCCGTGAACAATCTTGCGAGGACACAGCCACTAATTTGGCTGGCTTCTATATTAGCGCTGTCATTTCACGAAATAACACACCACCAAATCTGTGGGTGTACATGAAACCGCTGACTAAGGCTGATCTGAACTGAGCGGGGCTCGTGAACTCGCACGAGTCAACGCCGCCGTCTTAACTGGCTTTGTTTAAATAACACTGCACTAGTATATTTAATGAATCCACTGGTTAACTGGTTCATCCGGTACTAAGATGACCAAATGTGGGTTCATAGGACCAAATATTCCGGTTCCGAAGGTCCAAATAATGTGGTAACCGACCTGTGAGATTTATATTTATTTAATTTATATGAATTTATATTTACGTTAATTTATATACTTCGATAGCAATTTGTATAATGATAAGTGGACTGTATTTCTGCAATAATCTCATAATCTCACAAATCTGTCCTCTACACATTAGGGGGGGTTTATATTTAATATATATGCAGCCAATCAAACTACAGAATTAACTACATACATTGAAGAGGTTCCTTATCTTATAGTACAGCAGGTTAGTCCACCAGGTATAACTAGGGTGTAGACACCAAATTATCCTCTTTGAGGTAGCTTCCATCACCCAGTAACTGGTGCACAAATCTTCCTCGTCTTGACCTGTCAAAAAGGCGCTAACTGTGAAGCCAGAAACCTATATATGACAAGTATTACAGAGAAAACTGTACATGAAACATGAAGACCTGGCTTAATTACCTTTAGTTTGAGGCTTCCACGTGCTCTAACGGGCTCACCCTATATAATGACATTAATGGCCATAAATGAAGATACATGGGTTTCGGAAAGAACACTTAACTTGAATTTGTAGACAGCGTGTTGAAAATGGTACACCTTTGGTTTCCATAACACTACGTCCAAGTAAAATTAACAGGAGCCGAATTTGCTCCCGTGTGAGCCTCTGGTCTAGTACAAAACAATGGCTGCCCTCCTTCCTCACTCTGACGCCTGGCTTACATTGTCCACATTTCAGAAAGTGATAGAAGGGTCACATTTACTCTACTTTAATATTGATAATTAAGTTAATTTATATGAGATGTTTTATGATGGTAAAGTCCAAAGACTAATGTATTTAAGAATAATTCCCAGCAGAATAGCTGGTGAATTATAATAGTATGTGGTGATGATATCCCGTTTTCTTTAGATGGTAATTCCACTACAAGTTACGTTTTCTATGGGTAACTTGTGGGTAATACAGCTATTATCTGTATGATTATTAAATGGTGTCGGATTTTCCGACACTTAGCGTGGTGTTCACTATCCTTGGAGTTGTGTTTACTTTCCAAGGCGTGGTATTCACTATCCTTGGCGTGGTGTTCACTATCCTTAGCGTGGTGTTCACTATCCTTAGCGTGGTGTTCACAACCCTTGCCGTGGTATTCACTACCCTTGGCGTGGTGTTCACTACCCTTAGCGTGATGTTCACTGAACTTGCCGTGGTGTTCACTACCCATGGCGTGGTGTTCACTACCCATGGCGTGGTGTTCACTACCCTTGGCGTGGTGATCACTACCCTTGGCATGTTCTTCACTACCCTTGACGTGGTGTTCACTACCCTTGCCGCCATGTTTACTACCCTTGGTGTGGTGTTCACTACCCTTAACGTGGTGTTCACTACTCTTGGCGTGGTGTTCACTACCCTTAACGTGGTGTTCACTACCCATGACGTCATGTTCACTACCCTTGGCGTGGGGTTCACTAACCTTGGCGTGGTGTTCACCACTCTTGGTGTGGTGTTCACTGCCCTTCGCGTGGTGTTCACTACCCATGGCATGGTGTTCACTACCCATGGCGTGGTGTTTACTACCCTTGGCGTGGTGTTCACTATCCTTAGCGTGGTGTTCACTATCCTTGGAGTTGTGTTTACTATCAGGCGTTGTATTCACTATCCTTGGCGTAATGTTCACTATCCATAGCGTGGTGTTCACTATCCTTAGCGTGGTGTTCACAACCCTTGCCGTGGTATTCACTACCCTTGGCGTGGTGTTCACTACCCTTAGCGTGATGTTCACTGAACTTGCCGTGGTGTTCACTACCCATGGCGTGGTGTTCACTACCCATGGCGTGGTGTTCACTACCCTTGGCGTGGTGATCACTACCCTTGGCATGTTCTTCACTACCCTTGACGTGGTGTTCACTACCCTTGCCGCCATGTTTACTACCCTTGGTGTGGTGTTCACTACCCTTAACGTGGTGTTCACTACTCTTGGCGTGGTGTTCACTACCCTTAATGTGGTGTTCACTACCCATGACGTCATGTTCACTACCCTTGGCGTGGGGTTCACTAACCTTGGTGTGGTGTTCACCACTCTTGGCGTGGTGTTCACTGCCCTTCGCGTGGTGTTCACTACCCATGGCATGGTGTTCACTACCCATGGCGTGGTGTTTACTACCCTTGGCGTGGTGTTCACTATCCTTAGCGTGGTGTTCACTATCCTTGGAGTTGTGTTTACTTTCCAAGGCGTGGTATTCACTATCCTTGGCGTGGTGTTCACTATCCTTAGCGTGGTGTTCACTATCCTTAGCGTGGTGTTCACAACCCTTGCCGTGGTATTCACTACCCTTGGCGTGGTGTTCACTACCCTTAGCGTGATGTTCACTGAACTTGCCGTGGTGTTCACTACCCATGGCGTGGTGTTCACTACCCATGGCGTGGTGTTCACTACCCTTGGCGTGGTGATCACTACCCTTGGCATGTTCTTCACTACCCTTGACGTGGTGTTCACTACCCTTGCCGCCATGTTTACTACCCTTGGTGTGGTGTTCACTACCCTTAACGTGGTGTTCACTACTCTTGGCGTGGTGTTCACTACCCTTAACGTGGTGTTCACTACCCATGACGTCATGTTCACTACCCTTGGCGTGGGGTTCACTAACCTTGGCGTGGTGTTCACCACTCTTGGCGTGGTGTTCACTGCCCTTCGCGTGGTGTTCACTACCCATGGCATGGTGTTCACTACCCATGGCGTGGTGTTTACTACCCTTGGCGTGGTGTTCACTATCCATAGCGTGGTGTTCCCTATCCTTGGAGTTGTGTTTACTATCCAAGGCGTGGTATTCACTATCCTTGGCGTGGTGTTCACTATCCTTAGCGTGGTGTTCACTATCCTTAGCGTGGTGTTCACAACCCTTGTCGTGGTATTCACTACCCTTGGCGTGGTGTTCACTACCCTTAGCGTGATGTTCACTGAACTTGCCGTGGTGTTCACTACCCATGGCGTTGTGTTCACTACCCATGGCGTGGTGTTCACTACCGTTGGCGTGGTGATCACTACCCTTGGCATGTTCTTCACTACCCTTGACGTGGTGTTCACTACCCTTGCCGCCATGTTTACTACCCTTGGTGTGGTGTTCACTACCCTTAACGTGGTGTTCACTACTCTTGGCGTGGTGTTCACTACCCTTAACGTGGTGTTCACTACCCATGACGTCATGTTCACTACCCTTGGCGTGGGGTTCACTAACCTTGGCGTGGTGTTCACCACTCTTGGTGTGGTGTTCACTGCCCTTCGCGTGGTGTTCACTACCCATGGCATGGTGTTCACTACCCATGGCGTGGTGTTTACTACCCTTGGCGTGGTGTTCACTATCCTTAGCGTGGTGTTCACTATCCTTGGAGTTGTATTTACTATCCAAGGCGTTGTATTCACTATCCTTGGCGTGGTGTTCACTATCCATAGCGTGGTGTTCACTATCCTTAGCGTGGTGTTCACAACCCTTGCCGTGGTATTCACTACCCTTGGCGTGGTGTTCACTACCCTTAGCGTGATGTTCACTGAACTTGCCGTGGTGTTCACTACCCATGGCGTGGTGTTCACTACCCATGGCGTGGTGTTCACTACCCTTGGCGTGGTGATCACTACCCTTGGCATGTTCTTCACTACCCTTGACATGGTGTTCACTACCCTTGCCGCCATGTTTACTACCCTTGGTGTGGTGTTCACTACCCTTAACGTGGTGTTCACTACTCTTGGCGTGGTGTTCACTACCCTTAACGTGGTGTTCACTACCCATGACGTCATGTTCACTACCCTTGGCGTGGGGTTCACTAACCTTGGTGTGGTGTTCACCACTCTTGGCGTGGTGTTCACTGCCCTTCGCGTGGTGTTCACTACCCATGGCATGGTGTTCACTACCCATGGCGTGGTGTTTACTACCCTTGGCGTGGTGTTCACTATCCTTAGCGTGGTGTTCACTATCCTTGGAGTTGTGTTTACTTTCCAAGGCGTGGTATTCACTATCCTTGGCGTGGTGTTCACTATCCTTAGCGTGGTGTTCACTATCCTTAGCGTGGTGTTCACAACCCTTGCCGTGGTATTCACTACCCTTGGCGTGGTGTTCACTACTCTTAGCGTGATGTTCACTGAACTTGCCGTGGTGTTCACTACCCATGGCGTGGTGTTCACTACCCATGGCGTGGTGTTCACTACCCTTGGCGTGGTGATCACTACCCTTGGCATGTTCTTCACTACCCTTGACGTGGTGTTCACTACCCTTGCCGCCATGTTTACTACCCTTGGTGTGGTGTTCACTACCCTTAACGTGGTGTTCACTACTCTTGGCGTGGTGTTCACTACCCTTAACGTGGTGTTCACTACCCATGACGTCATGTTCACTACCCTTGGCGTGGGGTTCACTAACCTTGGCGTGGTGTTCACCACTCTTGGCGTGGTGTTCACTGCCCTTCGCGTGGTGTTCACTACCCATGGCATGGTGTTCACTACCCATGGCGTGGTGTTTACTACCCTTGGCGTGGTGTTCACTATCCATAGCGTGGTGTTCCCTATCCTTGGAGTTGTGTTTACTATCCAAGGCGTGGTATTCACTATCCTTGGCGTGGTGTTCACTATCCTTAGCGTGGTGTTCACTATCCTTAGCGTGGTGTTCACAACCCTTGTCGTGGTATTCACTACCCTTGGCGTGGTGTTCACTACCCTTAGCGTGATGTTCACTGAACTTGCCGTGGTGTTCACTACCCATGGCGTTGTGTTCACTACCCATGGCGTGGTGTTCACTACCGTTGGCGTGGTGATCACTACCCTTGGCATGTTCTTCACTACCCTTGACGTGGTGTTCACTACCCTTGCCGCCATGTTTACTACCCTTGGTGTGGTGTTCACTACCCTTAACGTGGTGTTCACTACTCTTGGCGTGGTGTTCACTACCCTTAACGTGGTGTTCACTACCCATGACGTCATGTTCACTACCCTTGGCGTGGGGTTCACTAACCTTGGCGTGGTGTTCACCACTCTTGGTGTGGTGTTCACTGCCCTTCGCGTGGTGTTCACTACCCATGGCATGGTGTTCACTACCCATGGCGTGGTGTTTACTACCCTTGGCGTGGTGTTCACTATCCTTAGCGTGGTGTTCACTATCCTTGGAGTTGTATTTACTATCCAAGGCGTTGTATTCACTATCCTTGGCGTGGTGTTCACTATCCATAGCGTGGTGTTCACTATCCTTAGCGTGGTGTTCACAACCCTTGCCGTGGTATTCACTACCCTTGGCGTGGTGTTCACTACCCTTAGCGTGATGTTCACTGAACTTGCCGTGGTGTTCACTACCCATGGCGTGGTGTTCACTACCCATGGCGTGGTGTTCACTACCCTTGGCGTGGTGATCACTACCCTTGGCATGTTCTTCACTACCCTTGACATGGTGTTCACTACCCTTGCCGCCATGTTTACTACCCTTGGTGTGGTGTTCACTACCCTTAACGTGGTGTTCACTACTCTTGGCGTGGTGTTCACTACCCTTAACGTGGTGTTCACTACCCATGACGTCATGTTCACTACCCTTGGCGTGGGGTTCACTAACCTTGGTGTGGTGTTCACCACTCTTGGCGTGGTGTTCACTGCCCTTCGCGTGGTGTTCACTACCCATGGCATGGTGTTCACTACCCATGGCGTGGTGTTTACTACCCTTGGCGTGGTGTTCACTATCCTTAGCGTGGTGTTCACTATCCTTGGAGTTGTGTTTACTTTCCAAGGCGTGGTATTCACTATCCTTGGCGTGGTGTTCACTATCCTTAGCGTGGTGTTCACTATCCTTAGCGTGGTGTTCACAACCCTTGCCGTGGTATTCACTACCCTTGGCGTGGTGTTCACTACTCTTAGCGTGATGTTCACTGAACTTGCCGTGGTGTTCACTACCCATGGCGTGGTGTTCACTACCCATGGCGTGGTGTTCACTACCCTTGGCGTGGTGATCACTACCCTTGGCATGTTCTTCACTACCCTTGACGTGGTGTTCACTACCCTTGCCGCCATGTTTACTACCCTTGGTGTGGTGTTCACTACCCTTAACGTGGTGTTCACTACTCTTGGCGTGGTGTTCACTACCCTTAACGTGGTGTTCACTACCCATGACGTCATGTTCACTACCCTTGGCGTGGGGTTCACTAACCTTGGCGTGGTGTTCACCACTCTTGGTGTGGTGTTCACTGCCCTTCGCGTGGTGTTCACTACCCATGGCATGGTGTTCACTACCCATGGCGTGGTGTTTACTACCCTTGGCGTGGTGTTCACTATCCTTAGCGTGGTGTTCACTATCCTTGGAGTTGTGTTTACTATCAGGCGTTGTATTCACTATCCTTGGCGTAATGTTCACTATCCATAGCGTGGTGTTCACTATCCTTAGCGTGGTGTTCACAACCCTTGCCGTGGTATTCACTACCCTTGGCGTGGTGTTCACTACCCTTAGCGTGATGTTCACTGAACTTGCCGTGGTGTTCACTACCCATGGCGTGGTGTTCACTACCCATGGCGTGGTGTTCACTACCCTTGGCGTGGTGATCACTACCCTTGGCATGTTCTTCACTACCCTTGACGTGGTGTTCACTACCCTTGCCGCCATGTTTACTACCCTTGGTGTGGTGTTCACTACCCTTAACGTGGTGTTCACTACTCTTGGCGTGGTGTTCACTACCCTTAATGTGGTGTTCACTACCCATGACGTCATGTTCACTACCCTTGGCGTGGGGTTCACTAACCTTGGTGTGGTGTTCACCACTCTTGGCGTGGTGTTCACTGCCCTTCGCGTGGTGTTCACTACCCATGGCATGGTGTTCACTACCCATGGCGTGGTGTTTACTACCCTTGGCGTGGTGTTCACTATCCTTAGCGTGGTGTTCACTATCCTTGGAGTTGTGTTTACTTTCCAAGGCGTGGTATTCACTATCCTTGGCGTGGTGTTCACTATCCTTAGCGTGGTGTTCACTATCCTTAGCGTGGTGTTCACAACCCTTGCCGTGGTATTCACTACCCTTGGCGTGGTGTTCACTACCCTTAGCGTGATGTTCACTGAACTTGCCGTGGTGTTCACTACCCATGGCGTGGTGTTCACTACCCATGGCGTGGTGTTCACTACCCTTGGCGTGGTGATCACTACCCTTGGCATGTTCTTCACTACCCTTGACGTGGTGTTCACTACCCTTGCCGCCATGTTTACTACCCTTGGTGTGGTGTTCACTACCCTTAACGTGGTGTTCACTACTCTTGGCGTGGTGTTCACTACCCTTAACGTGGTGTTCACTACCCATGACGTCATGTTCACTACCCTTGGCGTGGGGTTCACTAACCTTGGCGTGGTGTTCACCACTCTTGGCGTGGTGTTCACTGCCCTTCGCGTGGTGTTCACTACCCATGGCATGGTGTTCACTACCCATGGCGTGGTGTTTACTACCCTTGGCGTGGTGTTCACTATCCATAGCGTGGTGTTCCCTATCCTTGGAGTTGTGTTTACTATCCAAGGCGTGGTATTCACTATCCTTGGCGTGGTGTTCACTATCCTTAGCGTGGTGTTCACTATCCTTAGCGTGGTGTTCACAACCCTTGTCGTGGTATTCACTACCCTTGGCGTGGTGTTCACTACCCTTAGCGTGATGTTCACTGAACTTGCCGTGGTGTTCACTACCCATGGCGTTGTGTTCACTACCCATGGCGTGGTGTTCACTACCGTTGGCGTGGTGATCACTACCCTTGGCATGTTCTTCACTACCCTTGACGTGGTGTTCACTACCCTTGCCGCCATGTTTACTACCCTTGGTGTGGTGTTCACTACCCTTAACGTGGTGTTCACTACTCTTGGCGTGGTGTTCACTACCCTTAACGTGGTGTTCACTACCCATGACGTCATGTTCACTACCCTTGGCGTGGGGTTCACTAACCTTGGCGTGGTGTTCACCACTCTTGGTGTGGTGTTCACTGCCCTTCGCGTGGTGTTCACTACCCATGGCATGGTGTTCACTACCCATGGCGTGGTGTTTACTACCCTTGGCGTGGTGTTCACTATCCTTAGCGTGGTGTTCACTATCCTTGGAGTTGTATTTACTATCCAAGGCGTTGTATTCACTATCCTTGGCGTGGTGTTCACTATCCATTAGCGTGGTGTTCACTATCCTTAGCGTGGTGTTCACAACCCTTGCCGTGGTATTCACTACCCTTGGCGTGGTGTTCACTACCCTTAGCGTGATGTTCACTGAACTTGCCGTGGTGTTCACTACCCATGGCGTGGTGTTCACTACCCATGGCGTGGTGTTCACTACCCTTGGCGTGGTGATCACTACCCTTGGCATGTTCTTCACTACCCTTGACATGGTGTTCACTACCCTTGCCGCCATGTTTACTACCCTTGGTGTGGTGTTCACTACCCTTAACGTGGTGTTCACTACTCTTGGCGTGGTGTTCACTACCCTTAACGTGGTGTTCACTACCCATGACGTCATGTTCACTACCCTTGGCGTGGGGTTCACTAACCTTGGTGTGGTGTTCACCACTCTTGGCGTGGTGTTCACTGCCCTTCGCGTGGTGTTCACTACCCATGGCATGGTGTTCACTACCCATGGCGTGGTGTTTACTACCCTTGGCGTGGTGTTCACTATCCTTAGCGTGGTGTTCACTATCCTTGGAGTTGTGTTTACTTTCCAAGGCGTGGTATTCACTATCCTTGGCGTGGTGTTCACTATCCTTAGCGTGGTGTTCACTATCCTTAGCGTGGTGTTCACAACCCTTGCCGTGGTATTCACTACCCTTGGCGTGGTGTTCACTACTCTTAGCGTGATGTTCACTGAACTTGCCGTGGTGTTCACTACCCATGGCGTGGTGTTCACTACCCATGGCGTGGTGTTCACTACCCTTGGCGTGGTGATCACTACCCTTGGCATGTTCTTCACTACCCTTGACGTGGTGTTCACTACCCTTGCCGCCATGTTTACTACCCTTGGTGTGGTGTTCACTACCCTTAACGTGGTGTTCACTACTCTTGGCGTGGTGTTCACTACCCTTAACGTGGTGTTCACTACCCATGACGTCATGTTCACTACCCTTGGCGTGGGGTTCACTAACCTTGGCGTGGTGTTCACCACTCTTGGCGTGGTGTTCACTGCCCTTCGCGTGGTGTTCACTACCCATGGCATGGTGTTCACTACCCATGGCGTGGTGTTTACTACCCTTGGCGTGGTGTTCACTATCCATAGCGTGGTGTTCCCTATCCTTGGAGTTGTGTTTACTATCCAAGGCGTGGTATTCACTATCCTTGGCGTGGTGTTCACTATCCTTAGCGTGGTGTTCACTATCCTTAGCGTGGTGTTCACAACCCTTGCCGTGGTATTCACTACCCTTGGCGTGGTGTTCACTACCCTTAGCGTGATGTTCACTGAACTTGCCGTGGTGTTCACTACCCATGGCGTTGTGTTCACTACCCATGGCGTGGTGTTCACTACCCTTGGCGTGGTGATCACTACCCTTGGCATGTTCTTCACTACCCTTGACGTGGTGTTCACTACCCTTGCCGCCATGTTTACTACCCTTGGTGTGGTGTTCACTACCCTTAACGTGGTGTTCACTACTCTTGGCGTGGTGTTCACTACCCTTAACGTGGTGTTCACTACCCATGACGTCATGTTCACTACCCTTGGCGTGGGGTTCACTAACCTTGGCGTGGTGTTCACCACTCTTGGCGTGGTGTTCACTGCCCTTCGCGTGGTGTTCACTACCCATGGCATGGTGTTCACTACCCATGGCGTTGTGTTTACTACCCTTGGCGTGGTGTTCACTATCCTTAGCGTGGTGTTCACTATCCTTGGAGTTGTGTTTACTATCCAAGGCGTGGTATTCACTATCCTTGGCGTGGTGTTCACTATCCTTAGCGTGGTGTTCACTATCCTTAGCGTGGTGTTCACAACCCTTGCCGTGGTATTCACTACCCTTGGCGTGGTGTTCACTACCCTTAGCGTGATGTTCACTGAACTTGCCGTGGTGTTCACTACCCATGGCGTGGTGTTCACTACCCATGGCGTGGTGTTCACTACCCTTGGCGTGGTGATCACTACCCTTGGCATGTTCTTCACTACCCTTGACGTGGTGTTCACTACCCTTGCCGCCATGTTTACTACCCTTGGTGTGGTGTTCACTACCCTTAACGTGGTGTTCACTACTCTTGGCGTGGTGTTCACTACCCTTAACGTGGTGTTCACTACCCATGACGTCATGTTCACTACCCTTGGCGTGGGGTTCACTAACCTTGGTGTGGTGTTCACCACTCTTGGCGTGGTGTTCACTGCCCTTCGCGTGGTGTTCACTACCCATGGCATGGTGTTCACTACCCATGGCGTGGTGTTTACTACCCTTGGCGATGGTGTTCACTATCCTTAGCGTGGTGTTCACTATCCTTGGAGTTGTGTTTACTATCCAAGGCGTGGTATTCACTATCCTTGGCGTGGTGTTCACTATCCTTAGCGTGGTGTTCACTATCCTTAGCGTGGTGTTCACAACCCTTGCCGTGGTATTCACTACCCTTGGCGTGGTGTTCACTACCCTTAGCGTGATGTTCACTGAACTTGCCGTGGTGTTCACTACCCATGGCGTGGTGTTCACTACCCATGGCGTGGTGTTCACTACCCATGGCGTGGTGTTCACTACCCTTGGCGTGGTGATCACTACCCTTGGCATGTTCTTCAATACCCTTGACGTGGTGTTCACTACCCTTGCCGCCATGTTTACTACCCTTGGTGTGGTGTTCACTACCCTTAACGTGGTGTTCACTACTCTTGGCGTGGTGTTCACTACCCTTAACGTGGTGTTCACTACCCATGACGTCATGTTCACTACCCTTGGCGTGGGGTTCACTAACCTTGGCGTGGTGTTCACCACTCTTGGCGTGGTGTTCACTGCCCTTCGCGTGGTGTTCACTACCCATGGCATGGTGTTCACTACCCATGGCGTGGTGTTTACTACCCTTGGCGTGGTGTTCACTATCCATAGCGTGGTGTTCACTATCCTTGGAGTTGTGTTTACTATCCAAGGCGTGGTATTCACTATCCTTGGCGTGGTGTTCACTATCCTTAGCGTGGTGTTCACTATCCTTAGCGTGGTGTTCACAACCCTTGCCGTGGTATTCACTACCCTTGGCGTGGTGTTCACTACCCTTAGCGTGATGTTCACTGAACTTGCCGTGGTGTTCACTACCCATGGCGTGGTGTTCACTACCCATGGCGTGGTGTTCACTACCCTTGGCGTGGTGATCACTACCCTTGGCATGTTCTTCACTACCCTTGACGTGGTGTTCACTACCCTTGCCGCCATGTTTACTACCCTTGGTGTGGTGTTCACTACCCTTAACGTGGTGTTCACTACTCTTGGCGTGGTGTTCACTACCCTTAACGTGGTGTTCACTACCCATGACGTCATGTTCACTACCCTTGGCGTGGGGTTCACTAACCTTGGCGTGGTGTTCACCACTCTTGGCGTGGTGTTCACTGCCCTTCGCGTGGTGTTCACTACCCATGGCATGGTGTTCACTACCCATGGCGTGGTGTTTACTACCCTTGGCGTGGTGTTCACTATCCCTTAGCGTGGTGTTCACTATCCTTGGAGTTGTGTTTACTATCCAAGGCGTTGTATTCACTATCCTTGGCGTGGTGTTCACTATCCATTAGCGTGGTGTTCACTATCCTTAGCGTGGTGTTCACAACCCTTGCCGTGGTATTCACTACCCTTGGCGTGGTGTTCACTACCCTTAGCGTGATGTTCACTGAACTTGCCGTGGTGTTCACTACGCATGGCGTGGTGTTCACTACCCATGGCGTGGTGTTCACTACCCTTGGCGTGGTGATCACTACCCTTGGCATGTTCTTCACTACCCTTGACGTGGTGTTCACTACCCTTGCCGCCATGCTTACTACCCTTGGTGTGGTGTTCACTACCCTTAACGTGGTGTTCACTACTCTTGGCGTGGTGTTCACTACCCTTAACGTGGTGTTCACTACCCATGACGTCATGTTCACTACCCTTGGCGTGGGGTTCACTAACCTTGGTGTGGTGTTCACCACTCTTGGCGTGGTGTTCACTGCCCTTCGCGTGGTGTTCACTACCCATGGCATGGTGTTCACTACCCATGGCGTGGTGTTTACTACCCTTGGCGTGGTGTTCACTATCCTTAGCGTGGTGTTCACTATCCTTGGAGTTGTGTTTACTTTCCAAGGCGTGGTATTCACTATCCTTGGCGTGGTGTTCACTATCCTTAGCGTGGTGTTCACTATCCTTAGCGTGGTGTTCACAACCCTTGCCGTGGTATTCACTACCCTTGGCGTGGTGTTCACTACCCTTAGCGTGATGTTCACTGAACTTGCCGTGGTGTTCACTACCCATGGCGTGGTGTTCACTACCCATGGCGTGGTGTTCACTACCCTTGGCGTGGTGATCACTACCCTTGGCATGTTCTTCACTACCCTTGACGTGGTGTTCACTACCCTTGCCGCCATGTTTACTACCCTTGGTGTGGTGTTCACTACCCTTAACGTGGTGTTCACTACTCTTGGCGTGGTGTTCACTACCCTTAACGTGGTGTTCACTACCCATGACGTCATGTTCACTACCCTTGGCGTGGGGTTCACTAACCTTGGCGTGGTGTTCACCACTCTTGGCGTGGTGTTCACTGCCCTTCGCGTGGTGTTCACTACCCATGGCATGGTGTTCACTACCCATGTCGTGGTGTTTACTACCCTTGGCGTGGTGTTCACTATCCATAGCGTGGTGTTCACTATCCTTGGAGTTGTGTTTACTATCCAAGGCGTGGTATTCACTATCCTTGGCGTGGTGTTCACTATCCTTAGCGTGGTGTTCACTATCCTTAGCGTGGTGTTCACAACCCTTGCCGTGGTATTCACTACCCTTGGCGTGGTGTTCACTACCCTTAGCGTGATGTTCACTGAACTTGCCGTGGTGTTCACTACCCATGGCGTTGTGTTCACTACCTATGGCGTGGTGTTCACTACCCTTGGCGTGGTGATCACTACCCTTGGCATGTTCTTCACTACCCTTGACGTGGTGTTCACTACCCTTGCCGCCATGTTTACTACCCTTGGTGTGGTGTTCACTACCCTTAACGTGGTGTTCACTACTCTTGGCGTGGTGTTCACTACCCTTAACGTGGTGTTCACTACCCATGACGTCATGTTCACTACCCTTGGCGTGGGGTTCACTAACCTTGGCGTGGTGTTCACCACTCTTGGCGTGGTGTTCACTGCCCTTCGCGTGGTGTTCACTACCCATGGCATGGTGTTCACTACCCATGGCGTTGTGTTTACTACCCTTGGCGTGGTGTTCACTATCCTTAGCGTGGTGTTCACTATCCTTGGAGTTGTGTTTACAATCCAAGGCGTGGTATTCACTATCCTTGGCGTGGTGTTCACTATCCTTAGCGTGGTGTTCACTATCCTTAGCGTGGTGTTCACAACCCTTGCCGTGGTATTCACTACCCTTGGCGTGGTGTTCACTACCCTTAGCGTGATGTTCACTGAACTTGCCGTGGTGTTCACTACCCATGGCGTGGTGTTCACTACCCATGGCGTGGTGTTCACTACCCTTGGCGTGGTGATCACTACCCTTGGCATGTTCTTCACTACCCTTGACGTGGTGTTCACTACCCTTGCCGCCATGTTTACTACCCTTGGTGTGGTGTTCACTACCCTTAACGTGATGTTCACTACTCTTGGCGTGGTGTTCACTACCCTTAACGTGGTGTTCACTACCCATGACGTCATGTTCACTACCCTTGGCGTGGGGTTCACTAACCTTGGCGTGGTGTTCACCACTCTTGGCGTGGTGTTCACTGCCCTTCGCGTGGTGTTCACTACCCATGGCATGGTGTTCACTACCCATGGCGATGGTGTTTACTACCCTTGGCGTGGTGTTCACTATCCTTAGCGTGGTGTTCACTATCCTTGGAGTTGTGTTTACTATCCAAGGCGTGGTATTCACTATCCTTGGCGTGGTGTTCACTATCCTTAGCGTGGTGTTCACTATCCTTAGCGTGGTGTTCACAACCCTTGCCGTGGTATTCACTACCCTTGGCGTGGTGTTCACTACCCTTAGCGTGATGTTCACTGAACTTGCCGTGGTGTTCACTACCCATGGCGTGGTGTTCACTACCCATGGCGTGGTGTTCACTACCCTTGGCGTGGTGATCACTACCCTTGGCATGTTCTTCACTACCCTTGACGTGGTGTTCACTACCCTTGCCGCCATGTTTACTACCCTTGGTGTGGTGTTCACTACCCTTAACGTGGTGTTCACTACTCTTGGCGTGGTGTTCACTACCCTTAACGTGGTGTTCACTACCCATGACGTCATGTTCACTACCCTTGGCGTGGGGTTCACTAACCTTGGCGTGGTGTTCACCACTCTTGGCGTGGTGTTCACTACCCTTCGCGTGGTGTTCACTACCCATGGCATGGTGTTCACTACCCATGGCGTGGTGTTTACTACCCTTGGCGTGGTGTTCACTATCCTTAGCGTGGTGTTCACTATCCTTGGAGTTGTGTTTACTATCCAAGGCGTGGTATTCACTATCCTTGGCGTGGTGTTCACTATCCTTAGCGTGGTGTTCACTATCCTTAGCGTGGTGTTCACAACCCTTGCCGTGGTATTCACTACCCTTGGCGTGGTGTTCACTACCCTTAGCGTGATGTTCACTGAACTTGCCGTGGTGTTCACTACCCATGGCGTGGTGTTCACTACCCATGGCGTGGTGTTCACTACCCTTGGCGTGGTGATCACTACCCTTGGCATGTTCTTCACTACCCTTGACGTGGTGTTCACTACCCTTGCCGCCATGTTTACTACCTTTGGTGTGGCGTTCACTACCCTTAACGTGGTGTTCACTACTCTTGGCGTGGTGTTCACTACCCTTAACGTGGTGTTCACTACCCATGACGACATGTTCACTACCCTTGGCGTTAGGTTCACTAACCTTGGCGTGGTGTTCACCACTCTTCGCGTGGTGTTCACTGCCCTTCGCGTGGTGTTCACTACCCATGGCATGGTGTTGACTACCCATGGCGTGGTGTTTACTACCCTTGGCGTGGTGTTCACTATCCATTAGCGTGGTGTTCACTATCCTTGGAGTTGTGTTTACTATCCAAGGCGTGGTATTCACTATCCTTGGCGTGGTGTTCACTATCCTTAGCGTGGTGTTCACTATCCTTAGCGTGGTGTTCACAACCCTTGCCGTGGTATTCACTACCCTTGGCGTGGTGTTCACTACCCTTAGCGTGATGTTCACTGAACTTGCCGTGGTGTTCACTACCCATGGCGTTGTGTTCACTACCCATGGCGTGGTGTTCACTACCCTTGGCGTGGTGATCACTACCCTTGGCATGTTCTTCACTACCCTTGACGTGGTGTTCACTACCCTTGCCGCCATGTTTACTACCCTTGGTGTGGTGTTCACTACCCTTAACGTGGTGTTCACTACTCTTGGCGTGGTGTTCACTACCCTTAACGTGGTGTTCACTACCCATGACGTCATGTTCACTACCCTTGGCGTGGGGTTCACTAACCTTGGCGTGGTGTTCACCACTCTTGGCGTGGTCTTCACTGCCCTTCGCGTGGTGTTCACTACCCATGGCATGGTGTTCACTACCCATGGCGTGGTGTTTACTACCCTTGGCGTGGTGTTCACTATCCTTAGCGTGGTGTTCACTATCCTTGGAGTTGTGTTTACTATCCAAGGCGTGGTATTCACTATCCTTGGCGTGGTGTTCACTATCCTTAGCGTGGTGTTCACTATCCTTAGCGTGGTGTTCACAACCCTTGCCGTGGTATTCACTACCCTTGGCGTGGTGTTCACTACCCTTAGCGTGATGTTCACTGAACTTGCCGTGGTGTTCACTACCCATGGCGTTGTGTTCACTACCCATGGCGTGGTGTTCACTACCCTTGGCGTGGTGATCACTACCCTTGGCATGTTCTTCACTACCCTTGACGTGGTGTTCACTACCCTTGCCGCCATGTTTACTACCCTTGGTGTGGTGTTCACTACCCTTAACGTGGTGTTCACTACTCTTGGCGTGGTGTTCACTACCCTTAACGTGGTGTTCACTACCCATGACGTCATGTTCACTACCCTTGGCGTGGGGTTCACTAACCTTGGCGTGGTGTTCACCACTCTTGGCGTGGTGTTCACTGCCCTTCGCGTGGTGTTCACTACCCATGGCATGGTGTTCACTACCCATGGCGTGGTGTTTACTACCCTTGGCGTGGTGTTCACTATCCATAGCGTGGTGTTCCCTATCCTTGGAGTTGTGTTTACTATCCAAGGCGTGGTATTCACTATCCTTGGCGTGGTGTTCACTATCCTTAGCGTGGTGTTCACTATCCTTAGCGTGGTGTTCACAACCCTTGCCGTGGTATTCACTACCCTTGGCGTGGTGTTCACTACCCTTAGCGTGATGTTCACTGAACTTGCCGTGGTGTTCACTACCCATGGCGTTGTGTTCACTACCCATGGCGTGGTGTTCACTACCCTTGGCGTGGTGATCACTACCCTTGGCATGTTCTTCACTACCCTTGACGTGGTGTTCACTACCCTTGCCGCCATGTTTACTACCCTTGGTGTGGTGTTCACTACCCTTAACGTGATGTTCACTACTCTTGGCGTGGTGTTCACTACCCTTAACGTGGTGTTCACTACCCATGACGTCATGTTCACTACCCTTGGCGTGGGGTTCACTAACCTTGGCGTGGTGTTCACCACTCTTGGCGTGGTGTTCACTGCCCTTCGCGTGGTGTTCACTACCCATGGCATGGTGTTCACTACCCATGGCGTGGTGTTTACTACCCTTGGCGTGGTGTTCACTATCCTTAGCGTGGTGTTCACTATCCTTGGAGTTGTGTTTACTATCCAAGGCGTGGTATTCACTATCCTTGGCGTGGTGTTCACTATCCTTAGCGTGGTGTTCACTATCCTTAGCGTGGTGTTCACAACCCTTGCCGTGGTATTCACTACCCTTGGCGTGGTGTTCACTACCCTTAGCGTGATGTTCACTGAACTTGCCGTGGTGTTCACTACCCATGGCGTGGTGTTCACTACCCATGGCGTGGTGTTCACTACCCTTGGCGTGGTGATCACTACCCTTGGCATGTTCTTCACTACCCTTGACGTGGTGTTCACTACCCTTGCCGCCATGTTTACTACCCTTGGTGTGGTGTTCACTACCCTTAACGTGGTGTTCACTACTCTTGGCGTGGTGTTCACTACCCTTAACGTGGTGTTCACTACCCATGACGTCATGTTCACTACCCTTGGCGTGGGGTTCACTAACCTTGGCGTGGTGTTCACCACTCTTGGCGTGGTGTTCACTGCCCTTCGCGTGGTGTTCACTACCCATGGCATGGTGTTCACTACCCATGGCGTGGTGTTTACTACCCTTGGCGTGGTGTTCACTATCCTTAGAGTGGTGTTCACTATCCTTGGAGTTGTGTTTACTATCCAAGGCGTGGTATTCACTATCCTTGGCGTGGTGTTCACTATCCTTAGCGTGGTGTTCACTATCCTTAGCGTGGTGTTCACAACCCTTGCCGTGGTATTCACTACCCTTGGCGTGGTGTTCACTACCCTTAGCGTGATGTTCACTGAACTTGCCGTGGTGTTCACTACCCATGGCGTGGTGTTCACTACCCATGGCGTGGTGTTCACTACCCTTGGCGTGGTGATCACTACCCTTGGCATGTTCTTCACTACCCTTGACGTGGTGTTCACTACCCTTGCCGCCATGTTTACTACCCTTGGTGTGGTGTTCACTACCCTTAACGTGGTGTTCACTATTCTTGGCGTGGTGTTCACTACCCTTAACGTGGTGTTCACTACCCATGACGTCATGTTCACTACCCTTGGCGTGGGGTTCACTAACCTTGGCGTGGTGTTCACCACTCTTGGCGTGGTGTTCACTGCCCTTCGCGTGGTGTTCACTACCCATGGCATGGTGTTCACTACCCATGGCGTGGTGTTTACTACCCTTGGCGTGGTGTTCACTATCCATAGCGTGGTGTTCCCTATCCTTGGAGTTGTGTTTACTATCCAAGGCGTGGTATTCACTATCCTTGGCGTGGTGTTCACTATCCTTAGCGTGGTGTTCACTATCCTTAGCGTGGTGTTCACAACCCTTGCCGTGGTATTCACTACCCTTGGCGTGGTGTTCACTACCCTTAGCGTGATGTTCACTGAACTTGCCGTGGTGTTCACTACCCATGGCGTGGTGTTCACTACCCATGGCGTGGTGTTCACTACCCTTGGCGTGGTGATCACTACCCTTGGCTTGTTCTTCACTACCCTTGACGTGGTGTTCACTACCCTTGCCGCCATGTTTACTACCCTTGGTGTGGTGTTCACTACCCTTAACGTGGTGTTCACTACTCTTGGCGTGGTGTTCACTACCCTTAACGTGGTGTTCACTACCCATGACGTCATGTTCACTACCCTTGGCGTGGGGTTCACTAACCTTGGCGTGGTGTTCACCACTCTTGGCGTGGTGTTCACTGCCCTTCGCGTGGTGTTCACTACCCATGGCATGGTGTTCACTACCCATGGTGTGGTGTTTACTACCCTTGGCATGGTGTTCACTATCCATAGCGTGGTGTTCCCTATCCTTGGAGTTGTGTTTACTATCCAAGGCGTGGTATTCACTATCCTTGGCGTGGTGTTCACTATCCTTAGCGTGGTGCTCACTATCCTTAGCGTGGTGTTCACAACCCTTGCCGTGGTATTCACTACCCTTGGCGTGGTGTTCACTACCCTTAGCGTGATGTTCACTGAACTTGCCGTGGTGTTCACTACCCATGGCGTTGTGTTCACTACCCATGGCGTGGTGGTCACTACCCTTAGCGTGGTGATCACTACCCTTGGCATGTTCTTCACTACCCTTGACGTGGTGTTCACTACCCTTGCCGCCATGTTTACTACCCTTGGTGTGGTGTTCACTACCCTTAACGTGGTGTTCACTACTCTTGGCGTGGTGTTCACTACCCTTAACGTGGTGTTCACTACCCATGACGTCATGTTCACTACCCTTGGCGTGGGGTTCACTAACCTTGGCGTGGTGTTCACCACTCTTGGCGTGGTGTTCACTGCCCTTCGCGTGGTGTTCACTACCCATGGCATGGTGTTCACTACCCATGGCGTGGTGTTTACTACCCTTGGCGTGGTGTTCACTATCCTTAGCGTGGTGTTCACTATCCTTGGAGTTGTGTTTACTATCCAAGGCGTGGTATTCACTATCCTTGGCGTGGTGTTCACTATCCTTAGCGTGGTGTTCACTATCCTTCGCGTGGTGTTCACAACCCTTGCGGTGGTATTCACTACCCTTGGCTTGGTGTTCACTACCCTTAGCGTGATGTTCACTGAACTTGCCGTAATGTTCACTACCCATGGCGTGGTGTTCACTACCCATGGCGTGGTGTTCACTACCCTTGGCGTGGTGATCACTACCCTTGGCATGTTCTTCACTACCCTTGACGTGGTGTTCACTACCCTTGCCGCCATGTTTACTACCCTTGGTGTGGTGTTCACTACACTTAACGTGGTGTTCACTACTCTTGGCGTGGTGTTCACTACCCTTAACGTGGTGTTCACTACCAATGACGTCATGTTCACTACCCTTGGCGTGGGGTTCACTAACCTTGGCGTGGTGTTCACCACTCTTGGCGTGGTGTTCACTGCCCTTCGCGTGGTGTTCACTACCCATGGCATGGTGTTCACTACCCATGGCGTGGTGTTTACTACCCTTGGCGTGGTGTTCACTATCCATAGCGTGGTGTTCCCTATCCTTGGAGTTGTGTTTACTATCCAAGGCGTGGTATTCACTATCCTTGGCGTGGTGTTCACTATCCTTAGCGTGGTGTTCACTATCCTTAGCGTGGTGTTCACAACCCTTGCCGTGGTATTCACTACCCTTGGCGTGGTGTTCACTACCCTTAGCGTGATGTTCACTGAACTTGCCGTGGTGTTCACTACAAGTTTGCGTGGTGTTCACTACCCATGGCGTGGTGTTCACTACCCTTGGCGTGGTGATCACTACCCTTGGCATGTTCTTCTCTACCCTTGACGTGGTGTTCACTACCCTTGCCGCCATGTTTACTACCCTTGGTGTGGTGTTCACTACCCTTAACGTGGTGTTCACTACTCTTGGCGTGGTGTTCACTACCCTTAACGTGGTGTTCACTACCCATGACGTCATGTTCACTACCCTTGGCGTGGGGTTCACTAACCTTGGCGTGGTGTTCACCACTCTTGGCGTGGTGTTCACTGCCCTTCGCGTGGTGTTCACTACCCATGGCATGGTGTTCACTACCCATGGCGTGGTGTTTACTACCCTTGGCGTGGTGTTCACTATCCTTAGCGTGGTGTTCACTATCCTTGGAGTTGTGTTTACTATCCAAGGCGTGGGTATTCACTATCCTTCGCGTGGTGTTCACTATCCTTAGCGTGGTGTTCACTATCCTTAGCGTGGTGTTCACAACCCTTGCCGTGGTATTCACTACCCTTGGCGTGGTGTTCACTACCCTTAGCGTGATGTTCACTGAACTTGTCGTGGTGTTCACTACCCATGGCGTGGTGTTCACTACCCATGGCGTGGTGTTCACTACCCTTGGCGTGGTGATCACTACCCTTGGCATGTTCTTCACTACCCTTGACGTGGTGTTCACTACCCTTGCCGCCATGTTTACTACTCTTGGTGTGGTGTTCACTACCCTTAACGTGGTGTTCACTACTCTTGGCGTGGTGTTCACTACCCTTAACGTGGTGTTCACTACCCATGACGTCATGTTCACTACCCTTAGCGTGGGGTTCACTAACCTTGGCGTGGTGTTCACCACTCTTGGCGTGGTGTTCACTGCCCTTCGCGTGGTGTTCACTACCCATGGCATGGTGTTCACTACCCATGGCGTGGTGTTTACTACCCTTGGCGTGGTGTTCACTATCCTTTGCGTGGTGTTCACTATCCTTGGAGTTGTGTTTACTATCCAAGGCGTGGTATTCACTATCCTTGGCGTGGTGTTCACTATCCTTAGCGTGGTGTTCACTATCCTTAGCGTGGTGTTCACAACCCTTGCCGTGGTATTCACTACCCTTGGCGTGGTGTTCACTACCCTTAGCGTGATGTTCACTGAACTTGCCGTGGTGTTCACTACCCATGGCGTGGTGTTCACTACCCATGGCGTGGTGTTCACTACCCTTGGCGTGGTGATCACTACCCTTGGCATGTTCTTCACTACCCCTGAAGTGGTGCTCACTACCCTTTCCGCACGTTTACTACCCTTGGTGTGGTGTTCACTACCCTTAACGTGGTGTTCACTACTCTTGGCGTGGTGTTCACTACCCTTAACGTGGTGTTCACTACCCATGACGTCATGTTCACTACCCTTGGCGTGGGGTTCACTAACCTTGGCGTGGTGTTCACCACTCTTGGCGTGGTGTTCACTGCCCTTCGCGTGGTGTTCACTACCCATGGCATGGTGTTCACTACCCATGGCGTGGTGTTTACTACCCTTGGCGTGGTGTTCACTATCCATAGCGTGGGGTTCCCTATCCTTGGAGTTGTGTTTACTATCCAAGGCGTGGTATTCACTATCCTTGGCGTGGTGTTCACTATCCTTAGCGTGGTGTTCACTATCCTTAGCATGGTGTTCACAACCCTTGCCGTGGTATTCACTACCCTTGGCGTGGTGTTCACTACCCTTAGCGTGATGTTCACTGAACTTGCCGTGGTGTTCACTGCCCTTCGCGTGGTGTTCACCACCCATGGCATGGTGTTCACTACCCATGGCGCGGTGTTTACTACCCTTGGCGTGGTGTTCACTATCCTTAGCGTGGTGTTCACTATCCTTGGAGTTGTGTTTACTATCCAAGGCGTGGTATTCACTATCCTTGCGTGGTGTTCACTATCCTTAGCGTGGTGTTCACTATCCTTAGCGTGGTGTTCACAACCCTTGCCGTGGTATTCACTACCCTTGGCGTGGTGTTCACTACCCTTAGCGTGATGTTCACTGAACTTGCCGTGGTGTTCACTACCCATGGCGTGGTGTTCACTACCCATGGCGTGGTGTTCACTACCCTTGGCGTGGTGATCACTACCCTTGGCATGTTCTTCACTACCCTTGACGTGGTGTTCAATACCCTTGCCGCCATGTTTACTACCCTTGGAGTGGTGTTCACTACCCTTAACGTGGTGTTCACTACTCTTGGCGTGGTGTTCACTACCCTTAACGTGGCGTTCACTACCCATGACGTCATGTTCGCTACCCTTGGCGTGGGGTTCACTAACCTTGGCGAGGTGTTCACCACTCTTGGCGTGGTGTTCACTGCCCTTCGCGTGGTGTTCACTACCCATGGCATGGTGTTCACTACCCATGGCGTGGTGTTTACTACCCTTGGCGTGGTGTTCACTATCCTTAGCGTGGTGTTCACTATCCTTGGAGTTGTGTTTACTATCCAAGGCGTGGTATTCACTATCCTTGGCGTGGTGTTCACTATCCTTAGCGTGGTGTTCACTATCCTTAGCGTGGTGTTCACAACCCTTGCCGTGGTATTCACTACCCTTGGCGTGGTGTTCACTACCCTTAGCGTGATGTTCACTGAACTTGCCGTGGTGTTCACTACCCATGGCGTGGTGTTCACTACCCATGGCGTGGTGTTCACTACCCTTGGCGTGGTGATCACTACCCTTGGCATGTTCTTCACTACCCTTGACGTGGTGTTCACTACCCTTGCCGCCACGTTTACTACCCTTGGTGTGGTGTTCACTACCCTTAACGTGGTGTTCACTACTCTTGGCGTGGTGTTCACTACCCTTAACGTGGTGTTCACTACCCATGACGTCATGTTCACTACCCTTGGCGTGGGGTTCACTAACCTTGGCGTGGTGTTCACCACTCTTGGCGTGGTGTTCACTGCCCTTCGCGTGGTGTTCACTACCCATGGCATGGTGTTCACTACCCATGGCGTGGTGTTTACTACCCTTGGCGTGGTGTTCACTATCCATAGCGTGGTGTTCCCTTTCCTTGGAGTTGTGTTTACTATCCAAGGCGTGGTATTCACTATCCTTGGCGTGGTGTTCACTATCCTTAGCGTGGTGTTCACTATCCTTAGCGTGGTGTTCACAACCCTTGCCGTGGTATTCACTACCCTTGGCGTGGTGTTCACTACCCTTAGCGTGATGTTCACTGAACCTGCCGTGGTGTTCACTACCCATGGCGTTGTGTTCACTACCCATGGCGTGGTGTTCACTACCGTTGGCGTGGTGATCACTACCCTTGGCATGTTCTTCACTACCCTTGACGTGGTGTTCACTACCCTTGCCGCCATGTTTACTACCCTTGGTGTGGTGTTCACTACCCTTAACGTGGTGTTCACTACTCTTGGCGTGGTGTTCACTACCCTTAACGTGGTGTTCACTACCCATGACGTCATGTTCACTACCCTTGGCGTGGGGTTCACTAACCTTGGCGTGGTGTTCACCACTCTTGGCGTGGTGTTCACTGCTCTTCGCGTGGTGTTCACTACCCATGGCATGGTGTTCACTACCCATGGCGTGGTGTTTACTACCCTTGGCGTGGTGTTCACTATCCTTAGCGTGGTGTTCACTATCCTTGGAGTTGTGTTTAGTATCCAAGGCGTGGTATTCACTATCCTTGGCGTGGTGTTCACTATCCTTACCGTGGTGTTCACTATCCTTAGCGTGGTGTTCACAACCCTTGCCGTGGTATTCACTACCCTTGGCGTGGTGTTCACTACCCTTAGCGTGATGTTCACTGACTTTGCCGTGGTGTTCACTACCCATGGCGTGGTGTTCACTACCCTTGGCGTGGTGATCACTACCCTTGGCATGTTCTTCACTACCCTTGACGTGGTGTTCACTACCCTTGCCGCCATGTTTACTACCCTTGGTGTGGTGTTCACTACCCTTAACGTGGTGTTCACTACTCTTGGCGTGGTGTTCACTACCCTTAACGTGGCGTTCACTACCCATGACGTCATGTTCACTACCCTTGGCGTGGGGTTCACTAACCTTGGCGTGGTGTTCACCACTCTTGGCGTGGTGTTCACTGCCCTTCGCGTGGTGTTCACTACCCATGGCATGGTGTTCACTACCCATGGCGTGGTGTTTACTACCCTTGGCGTGGTGTTCACTATCCTTAGCGTGGTGTTCACTATCCTTGGAGTTGTGTTTACTATCCAAGGCGTGGTATTCACTATCCTTGGCGTGGTGTTCACTATCCTTAGCGTGGTGTTCACTATCCTTAGCGTGGTGTTCACAATCCTTGCCGTGGTATTCACTACCCTTGGCGTGGTGTTCACTACCCTTAGCGTGATGTTCACTGAACTTGCCGTGGTGTTCATTACCCATGGCGTGGTGTTCAGTACCCATGGCGTGGTGTTCACTACCCTTGGCGTGGTGATCACTACCCTTGGCATGTTCTTCACTACCCTTGACGTGGTGTTCACTACCCTTGCCGCCATGTTTACTACCGTTGGTGTGGTGTTCACTACCCTTAACGTGGTGTTCACTACTCTTGGCGTGGTGTTCACTACCCTTAACGTGGTGTTCACTACCCATGACGTCATGTTCACTACCCTTGGCGTGGGGTTCACTAACCTTGGCGTGGTGTTCACCACTCTTGGCGTGGTGTTCACTGCCCTTCGCGTGGTGTTCACTACCCATGGCATGGTGTTCACTACCCATGGCGTGGTGTTTACTACCCTTGGCGTGGTGTTCACTATCCTTAGCGTGGTGTTCACTATCCTTTGAGTTGTGTTTACTATCCAAGGCGTGGTATTCACTATCCTAGCGTGGTGTTCACTATCCTTAGCGTGGTGTTCACTATCCTTAGCGTGGTGTTCACAACCCTTGCCGTGGTATTCACTACCCTTGGCGTGGTGTTCACTACCCTTAGCGTGATGTTCACTGAACTTGCCGTGGTGTTCACTATCCATGGCGTGGTGTTCACTACCCATGGCGTGGTGTTCACTACCCTTGGCGTGGTGATCACTACCCTTGGCATGTTCTTCACTACCCTTGACGTGGTGTTCACTACCCTTGCCGCCATGTTTACTACCCTTGGTGTGGTGTTCACTACCCTTAACGTGGTGTTCACTACTCTTGGCGTGGTGTTCACTACCCTTAACGTGGCGTTCACTACCCATGACGTCATTTTCGCTACCCTTGGCGTGGGGTTCACTAACCTTGGCGTGGTGTTCACCACTCTTGGCGTGGTGTTCACTGCCCTTCGCGTGGTGTTCACTACCCATAGCATGGTGTTCACTACCCATGGCGTGGTGTTTACTACCCTTGGCGTGGTGTTCACTATCCTTAGCGTGGTGTTCACTATCCTTGGAGTTGTGTTTACTATCCAAGGCGTGGTATTCACTATCCTTGGCGTGGTGTTCACTATCCTTAGCGTGGTGTTCACTATCCTTAGCGTGGTGTTCACAATCCTTGCCGTGGTATTCACTACCCTTGGCGTGGTGTTCACTACCCTTAGCGTGATGTTCACTGAACTTGCCGTGGTGTTCATTACCCATGGCGTGGTGTTCAGTACCCATGGCGTGGTGTTCACTACCCTTGGCGTGGTGATCACTACCCTTGGCATGTTCTTCACTACCCTTGACGTGGTGTTCACTACCCTTGCCGCCATGTTTACTACCGTTGGTGTGGTGTTCACTACCCTTAACGTGGTGTTCACTACTCTTGGCGTGGTGTTCACTACCCTTAACGTGGTGTTCACTACCCATGACGTCATGTTCACTACCGCTTGGCGTGGGGTTCACTAACCTTGGCGTGGTGTTCACCACTCTTGGCGTGGTGTTCACTGCCCTTCGCGTGGTGTTCACTACCCATGGCATGGTGTTCACTACCCATGGCGTGGTGTTTACTACCCTTGGCGTGGTGTTCACTATCCTTAGCGTGGTGTTCACTATCCTTGAGTTGTGTTTACTATCCAAGGCGTGGTATTCACTATCCTAGGCGTGGTGTTCACTATCCTTAGCGTGGTGTTCACTATCCTTAGCGTGGTGTTCACAACCCTTGCCGTGGTATTCACTACCCTTGGCGTGGTGTTCACTACCCTTAGCGTGATGTTCACTGAACTTGCCGTGGTGTTCACTATCCATGGCGTGGTGTTCACTACCCATGGCGTGGTGTTCACTACCCTTGGCGTGGTGATCACTACCCTTGGCATGTTCTTCACTACCCTTGACGTGGTGTTCACTACCCTTGCCGCCATGTTTACTACCCTTGGTGTGGTGTTCACTACCCTTAACGTGGTGTTCACTACTCTTGGCGTGGTGTTCACTACCCTTAACGTGGCGTTCACTACCCATGACGTCATTTTCGCTACCCTTGGCGTGGGGTTCACTAACCTTGGCGTGGTGTTCACCACTCTGGCGTGGTGTTCACTGCCCTTCGCGTGGTGTTCACTACCCATAGCATGGTGTTCACTACCCATGGCGTGGTGTTTACTACCCTTGGCGTGGTGTTCACTATCCTTAGCATGGTGTTCACTATCCTTGGAGTTGTGTTTACTATCCAAGGCGTGGTATTCACTATCCTTGGCGTGGTGTTCACTATCCTTAGCGTGGTGTTCACTATCCTTAGCGTGGTGTTCACAACCCTTGCCGTGGTATTCACTACCCTTGGCGTGGTGTTCACTACCCTTAGCGTGATGTTCACTGAACTTGCCGTGGTGTTCACTACCCATGGCGTGGTGTTCACTACCCATGGCGTGGTGTTCACTACCCTTGGCGTGGTGATCACTACCCTTGGCATGTTCTTCACTACCCTTGACGTGGTGTCACTACCCTTGCCGCCATGTTTACTACCCTTGGTGTGGTTTCACTACCCTTAACGTGGTGTTCACTACTCTTGGCGTGGGTGTTCATACCCTTAACGTGGCGTTCACTACCCATGACGTCATGTTCACTACCCTTGGCGTGGGGTTCACTATCCTTGGCGTGGTGTTCACCACCCTTGGCGTGGTGTTCACTGCTCTTCGCGTGGTGTTCACTACCCATGGCTTGGTGTTCACTACCCATGACGTGGTGTTTACTACCCTTGGCGTGGTGTTCACTATCCTTAGCGTGGTGTTCACTATCCTTGGAGTTGTGTTTTCTATCCAAGGCGTGGTATTCACTATCCTTGGCGTGGTGTTCACTATCCTTAGCGTGGTGTTCACTATCCTTAGCGTGGTGTTCACAACCCTTGCCGTGGTATTCACTACCCTTGGCG